>NW_015091190.1:531796-549273 GCF_001431845.1 Calidris pugnax | reverse complement strand
TGTGTAAGAACCTAGATTGGCCAGTTTTTGTCGGGCAGCGTAATGCTTTAAACAAATCCGGTATTAAAAATCATGAAGTAGGCCTAGCATTGCAGCTTCCCAAATCTGGGGCATTTTGTTTTTGGGCATGAATATATCTGACATAAAGTAATGAGCTGTGGAACTCTTTAGGATGCTGGAGATAGGGAATAATTAGGTTCAGCAAGTGACTGTGTTAACTAGAGGAAGAAAAATCTCTTGCAGGACGTTGAATGGAAGAAATTATTGCTGTGTGAGGAAATTGGTGACCCACAAGTAGCTGGAACCCGGAGGGCGTTTAGGGGAATTGGTGTTTACATGCTTGTCTTTGTTCTCATTTTCTCTCAAATTTATGTACAGGCAAACTCTTGTTTCAAATGTGAATGGTCTCTCCGTAAGACTGGTCGTTTGGACTTGATCTCACTTCCTCTCCTGTTATCCTCTTAAGCGTGAAATTATTTAGACGGGCTTGAGGGACCACGTAATGCTCAATATTACATCTTACTGTTCTTTCCCAGGCAATGGCAGGAAATTTGAGACTGAGAATTTATTTAATTTTTGTCTTTCTTACTGCACTCCAAGGAAGTTTCACTTGTCAGGTACATTCTTTGAGGTCAGTCAACAACCAACTAATTAAAACCGTGATGCAATTTACGGGTTTATACTGTTCTGTAGCTCTAACAAAACTTCACAAATGATTTAGACATAATATTTTACCAAAACTGCGTTGGCTGCGTGTCGTTTGATTTTAAGCCTGCAGCGTGTGTTTTGCTGAATGAGCACCATGGAGAGGAAATGGTCTTCGTGGTTGAGCAGAGGACTCTTTAGCTGTACTGAAATCCTCAGTCTGGATTATGGTAATGATTGGCAGGTTAGTTAGTTTGTTTATTTAAGTAAAGTTTACAGCTAGATGTTTTTAAGGAGGAATAAAACCACAACGCAAATGCCACCCTCCCACCCTGGAAACCCTGTACTTCACTGAGGTTCTCTTACATCCATCCAGGAGAAAGATTGGAGTTGACCAACTGAATTTGCAGTCTCTGCCTGTGGGATGACCCACACTGTGCTGCAATGCTCAATGTTACTGTCCCATCATGGGGTTTCCAGGGATTCCATCAGTGAGAATCCCTGGAATGCGTTCCCATCAATGAGAGCCCTCTCTTTGTGGATATTCATTGTAATCAGCCACTTTTTGCTTTCAGAATCAATACTGTATTCATCTTATGCCCCTGAACGCTTTTGAGTGCTCTCTTATGGATGTTCTGAGCTTCTTGGTTATTGGAAAAATGTGGCATTTCAGTGAAGGGTACAGACTTTTGGAGGAATTTTCTCTTCCAGAGGGATAGGTCATTTGAAACTAGCTACATCCCTCTTGAGCATCTCTGTACCAGGCATCCAATTTTTGCTTCCTTCCTTCTTTCTCCCTCTACCTGCATATAAGCAGTGGGAGCATCTTTCTTGTCTCGAGTAGTCCTTGGATCTGTCTCTGTTAATACGTGATGCTCCCAGCTCTGCCCAATTTTCCTGACTCTGTGTGTTGCTACAAAACTCTTCCAGAGCCATTCACTGCTGAAGGGTTCTTGATTCCTCTGTTATATGTTTTCAAGGTGCAGATTGTCACCACCTAAAATAATTTTAGGATGCTTACCCCGTCCCACCCCCAATCAATTTCATTTTTTTGTTATATGTTTTCAAGGTGCAGATTGTCACTACCTAAAATAATTTTAGGGTGCTTACCCCGTCCCCCATAATCAATTTCCTTTTTAAAGGATTTTTAGAAATTATTATTTTGGGTGTGCAGCTGTGTCAGTTCTATTGCTCGTGCAGCTCTATCAGCTCTGCCCTTTCAACATCATTGATTTCAGATTTGCTTTCACTGATCGTGAGAGCACACCCTTACACTTCCTCTCTACTAGGTGTTTATTCCCTTCTACTCCATGGATGCTCTGCAGAGATCACTGACTGCAACACAGCAGAAGGCAAACCAAAATCAAGCCCTGAAGCAGGATGAAGGTTAGACGTGCTGCGCCCCTGTCAGCGCCTTCTGCGTGCAGGAGTATTACAAACAATGGTGCAAAACCAGCTTCTTGAAACCAAAAAGATCAAATGGTCCCAAGAGGCTTCTTTTTACATCTTCCATTTGAACAGAATCTCTTTCTTAATGTGATTTCTGGCTATTTGGGAATCCGAAGAAATAGCTTCTGTCTTTAAGCTTTCATAGTCTGTAATTCTTCGCTCGGTACCTCTTGTGTTTTATTTGTGAGTTGAAAAAAGCAAATTATTTTCACTGCAGCACTGGAGAAAATCCCAGTCTTACAGCATTAATCCATTAGAGGGCTCTGTTGTTCTAAAAATCCTTCCCCATCTCAACTTTACACTTTAGCCAGTAATTACCAGGCAAATATGTCCAGGGATGTCCTCAAATCCTGTTCATATTGGAATTCACTTCCATACTAGAACGACTCGTGGAGAGACTTAGAGGGGTTTATTATAACTGCAGTGCTAAAAGACACCTATTTAGACTTCTTACAACGTAGAAATGAGATCGGATCAAGCAGATCCATTAATTTCTATTAAACTTGATAGAGGAGAGTCCACTGTTACTTTAAAAGATTTTTTTTCTTTATTGTTAACAGTGGAGAAGATCGGAGTCCACTGTTACTTTAAAAGATTTTTTTTTTCTTTATTGTTAAAAGTGGAGAAGATCCTAAGCCAAATGCCAAATCCTAACATAACCACCATGAACTTTGGGAAGTTCAGATTGAGATCAGAACATCATGTCTCAGGCCCATTTCTAGTTAAAAAGTGATTGGTTTAGCTCGAGCTTCTGGCAGTGATATAGTGCTGGTATGAAGCCATCAATTTCTTTGACTCTCCATGTAGTACGAATTCCTTAAACTTCCTCTCTGGAGCAAAAGTGAAAAATAGATTGTACAGAATCAATTTGTTCAACCTGCAACTTGCTGAAATTCCCATTTCTCTTTCAAAATCATTTGTGCTTAAATAAAAACGTGTCATCTGATCCTTCGTGTCATCTGATCCTTCGTGGCAGCTCGGACCTTGGCTTGAAATGTCAGTCTGCTGTGGTGGTGCCAGTGGTCACCTCCCCTCTGTGACCATCAGAAGGGCTCTGATAGATGCTTGCATGATCTGCTGAATTATACTCCCTTCGTTAGGATGTATTTAGGATTTGCTGGTACCTAAAGTCAGGGAGGGTCTAGGTGTCACAGTGTTTACACTAAAATTTGGCTTTGATAAAGAGAATTCAGGATTATCTGTTCCTGCTTTGGATGGTTTTTGAAATAGATATATTTACCTGGGATATCTGAGGGAACTTTGCCAAATACGAAGACTGGGAAATGGTAGGTATGGCTGTGTTCCATAATTACTTGTGACTTCTTTTCTCCATGCATGACTCCAAGTTAAAGCTTGAATAGGGATGAGTATTCTCTCTGTTACATACAAGCAATAGGATCCATTTCTTATCAAAAGCCTCTTGTTTCATTTTGGCTCCATGCTCTTATTGATTTCAGAGGGTTGGTTTTTTTTTTTTGTTTTGTTGAAGATTGAAAAGATTTGCTCTGTGGCAGATGAAAATGTTTATTCATGTTGAATGAACTAGTAAGAGAGTGCGGAGTTATTTTCATTTCCTCTTTACTCCTAATGGTGCATTTAAAGCAAAACTGGACAACATCAAAAGATGTATTACAGGAATTTATATTAAACAAGTAGAAGATGGCAAAGGGTATGATAATCATCACCTGCCTGGACTTGTGCAGAGCATCTGACACTGTCCCACAAGACATCCTTGTCTCTAAATTGGAGAGACATGTCCTTGACAGACGAACCACTCAGTAAATAAGAAATTGGCTGGATGCACCCACTCAAAGAGCACAAAGTTGTGCACGTGGGCTGGGGCAATGCTGTGTACAAACCCAGGCTGGGTGAAGAACGGATTGAGGGCAGCCCTATGGAAAAGGACTTGGGGGTGTTGGTTGATGAGAAGCTCAAAATGAGTTAACAACATGCATTGGCAGCCTAGAAAGCCAACCTCATCCCCAGCAGCGTGGCCAGCAGGGCAAGGGGGGGGAATTCTACTCCTCTGCTCCACTCTGGTGAGAACCCACGTGGAGCACTGTGTCCAGCTCTGGATTCCTCAGCACAGGAGGACTGTTAGGGCTGGGTCCAGAGGAGGCCAGGAAGATGCTGGGAGGGCTGGAGACCCTCTGCTCTGAGGACAGGCTGAGAGAGTTGGGGGTGTCCACTCTGGAGAAGAGAAGGCTCCGGGGAGACCTTGGAGCCCCTTCCAGTCCCTCAAGGGGCTCCAGGAAAGCTGGGGAGGGACTCTGGATGAGGGAGGGGAGCCCTAGGAGGAGGGGGAAGGGTTTGACCCTGCAAGAGGGGAGATGGAGCTGAGCTGTGGGGAAGAACTTGTTTGGTGTGAGGGTGGTGAGAGCCTGGCCCAGGTTGGCCAGAGAAGCTGTGGCTGCCCCATCCCTGGAGGGGTTCAAGGGCAGGTTGGAGGGGGCTTGGAGCAACCTGGTGTGGTGGGAGGTGTCCCTGCTCAGGGCAGGGGGTGGCACTGGGTGGGCTTTAAGGTCCCTTCCAACCCAAGCCATTCTATGATAATGTTGAGAACTGATAAGGGCATAGATTGAAGGAGAAGGCAAAGATGGTGCTTGAGATTGGCATTGTAGAGAGGAAGTGGTGTGACTGTCTGTGGAGGGAAGTGGAATGGGTGCATCCGTGTATCTTTGTGCGGAAGAAAAGAGATGTTTTCTTACTTGTGTTAAGAAACACAGGCTTAAAGGGGAGTACTTTGAGCAACCTGACCCAGTGAAAGATGTCCCTGTCCACCCAGAGGGGTTGGACTATATTTTGAGCAACCTGATCCAGTGAAAGATGTCCGTATCCACCCAGAGGGGTTGGACTAGGGGTAGGTCTCTAATGGTCCCTTCCACCTCAAACCGTTCTATGACTCTGTGAAATACAGTCCCAGGTATGATGTGGTTGATATTCAGGGGCAGACTTAGAAGTCTGTGACTTTCTGGTATATAGCGATGGGAATTTGTAACGATCCTAGGAGATTGCTCATTAGGAAATGTTCTGTTTTTCCCTGGAGAAAATGTAATCCTGATTAATAATCATGAACATGATTGATGAGAAAGAGAAAACCTTAAAAAAACCGTAAGTAAAGGATCTGTTTAGTACAGCAGAAAGTGACTAATAATGGAAGGTGAACAGAGAAAAGTGAAGTCCTGAAATGAGTAGTAACGATTGTCATGATAAAGCCTTTTAAATTTATTTAGGTTTTTCATTGTATCATGATTTGTGAATATGAAATGAGTCCAACGTGGTGGCAACAGCTGTATGAAAGGGGAGTTGGGGAGAGGAGTTCGGTGTTTGTTGGGTAGGAAGCAAAATAGTCACTTAAAAAATGAGATCTAACGAGAAGCTCCAAGCAAAGCAACTGGCGGTTTTGGAAATGGAGCTGGGGAAGGAGGTAGGGGATTAAAGGTAACAAAATAAGGTGGGAGGAGGAATGGGAAGCACCTTTCAGATAATTGTTAGGTGGTAACACATTGGTGACTTGAAGTGAAAGTGACTCAGCCTCTTTTAAATACAGTTGTTGGCATCAAGCTGTAACTGGGATGATAGATTAAGTTCATATATTCCTAATTTTCCAGCAGTGCTTTGGCAAGTAGTTAATTCCAATCTTCCATACTCAAAACCATGGCAAAGATCAGTTGCTGGGCATTAGAAACAAATAAACAGGAAATAACTTGAATTGTGTAAAGAGGCTTGTTCTAGCTTGTTGAACATATTAAAGAACATGGGGAAGGGCGCAAACAAGAATTCTATCAAAGAAAAATTTAAAGTTAATGTTAATTTCTTCTTTGTGCAGTTACACATTGGCACTCTGAGTGTTTTGGTTTTATGCTATTAAGATCTCAGTGAGACGCAAGTAGACCTAAAGCAATCCTGAAACATGGTAGAAAGCTTAAAGCTCCAACAATGAATGAAAGCTTCGTGATTAATTTGATTTGGGGTGGAGGATGGAGAAGAAAGAAAGAAATCACAAAGTTTCCAGGTTCTCAATAATGTTTAGTCAAGCTATCTTGATCATGTAAAAATTAACAGTGAAGAAAAGTAGGATTTGTTTGAATATTATGAAGCAAAAGTATTTTTTACAGAGTGGCATGACACACATAAACAATTGAAGAAGGTTGATCTGCTTGTCATAAGGTTCTATCACTGTTAATGCAGTGTTGGAGAAATTGCTCTATCCAAGGGTACTGGAATTATCTGAGAGCATTATCCATTGCTATCCATGTTACCTGCATTTAAAAACTACTGGTCTGGCTTCAAATCCCATGGAAAAATAATGTATTGGATCAACAGATCCATGTTACCTGCATTTAAAAACTACTGGCCTGGCTTCAAATCCCATGGAAAAATAATCTATTGGATCAATACCCTAAATATAGGAAGTAGAGCCGCATTGTGTGGACTTCAATTTCTAATGGTAGAGCAGGTCTGCATTTATTTATTTTAAATCACACAAACAGGTTTTTTCTGCATTCACTGAGCCTGAAAGATTGTACAATCAGTGTGTGTGCGTGTATGTGTATATATATGTATACATACACTTAAATAACAGAGTGTTTTCTTTATGTACAACAAGGAGGTTTGAGATGACAATGAAACTGAAAAAAATAGACATATTTCTCAAGAATAGTTAGAACTCTACTTCCAGTAGCTCAATATAGTGTGGAATTCAATGCAGCTAGACCATTATTTTGCACCTAGTTGATTCTCATTTAATTGTAAATGTATCAGTCAGGTCTCATAAGGAGACACGCTGAAAAACTACTCAGTAGCTTTGCTTTGCTTTTTCTCCTTTAAATTGAGAGCAATATAAACCACATTTTTTCTGTACATCTGTTACTTCTGTGCATTTGCCATCCTTGGGACCAAAGTAACTTTAGACATACCAGTGGCAACACTGATTACTTTTTTTTTTTAAACTCAGTCTGCATCCTTTACTTCAGGTATTAAACCAATAAGGATAGCTGAAATATTAATATTTATGTAGTTTATGAAGGTGTTACAGCAGTGGGGAGCAGAGCATTTCTGAGGCAGCGTAGACAACAAATCCTCGCTGAAGGGTTCCTTCTGCAAACTTGGAGAGGTGCAAAAACGTGCTATCTGAATTCCATTTCCTAATTAGTTAAAAATACAATGATACGTCACTGCAGATTTTTAATTATTTAGCCTATATCCTCTGTTATCGACTTGCCAATTTTGAAATGTTAAAGCTCAGTTAACTAAAGGCGCACTTTTTTTTTTTAAACTCAGTCTGCATCCTTTACTTCAGGTATTAAACCAATAAGGATAGCTGAAATATTAATATTTATGTAGTTTATGAAGGTGTTACAGCAGTGGGGAGCAGAGCATTTCTGAGGCAGCGTAGACAACAAATCCTCGCTGAAGGGTTCCTTCTGCAAACTTGGAGAGGTGCAAAAACGTGCTATCTGAATTCCATTTCCTAATTAGTTAAAAATACAATGATACGTCACTGCAGATTTTTAATTATTTAGCCTATATCCTCTGTTATCAACTTGCCAATTTTGAAATGTTTCAGCTCAATTAACTGAAGGCGGTTTATGAATTTAATCTCTAATTGGTACAGCAGAGCTCAGACAAGTAACGTTTTGGCATTCGTGGGTTTGTTGTTACTTCATGGTATATTTTCAACATTGGGTGGTCCGTCTTGCTTCACTCTCCATTGGAGTTCATCAGGGTAAGGACCACTGAAATTTGTTTGATTTGCCCAGAATTTGTAGTCATCTCCCCTCACTTCTTTTTTTTTTCCCCCTTTATACTCTTTTACCACCTGCCTTTTTTTGGTTACAAACAATTAAACAGACAATTGCCCCAGAACTGTTGGCTTCTGCCCAGTGGAAATGTGAAGAGTGTCTTTACTGGCAGTTGGGAAAAAACAGGTTGGAGTTGGTAATAATATAAAAATATAAATATAAAATATATAATAAAGTATAAAATAATTCTATATAATTCTATAAGATATAAAATAATTAATATAAAATATAAAAATAATTAGGCCATTTGAATTTTCATCACTTACACAAGGTGGATGGTTTAAATTAAGCATTATAAAGATGATCCTTAAAATACTGAGAACTTGATTATCATTATTGCTTTCCTTTGTGTTGATTTCTTTATCCTGTTTGGAGGAGTGTGGCGTTGTTCAGATAATAATAAAGCATTATTTTCTTATATCTACCCGCTTTATTCTAAATAAATGCGCCATCCTTGGAGCAAAATGAAGGGAATTTATGATTTACAGCGTAGTAAGAACGCGGGGAATACCCCAGTGTGCTTTCTCAGCAATAATTTCTGTCCCTGGTTAATAAATTGCTAGGCCAACAAATTCGAACTTAATCAGCTCAAACTGAATTATTGCCTCATGAAACACTTCAATGCCATCGTTATTAAATGAAATTCTCCCTCTTAAATATTTTGCATGCAAAATAAAAACTTGTTAGAGATGGCGTGTTTTAAAACTCATTCATTACGCATCAATATGTTAGAGATATTTCCAGAAAACTTCACCCAAAAGTTATTTCTGTCTCAGTAAGTGGGTCAGAACCCCCCCAGAGATCCACCAGGGAAATTGATGGGTATCTAATACTTTTAATGAAACATTTGAAAATTGTTACGTGCACCAAATTGTAGCAAAACCCAAGCTTTGTTACCTTTGCTTAAGGTGGAAGGCTTCAGTGGACACCATGTGAACAGGCCTGGACAGTGCCTGAGAAGGAAAATACATTCAAAAAAATATAAAAGATTCATCACAGAGAAGGTGGAAAGGAATTTGAAACAGGCCTGGACAGTGCCTGAGAAGGAAAAGACTTTTAAAAAAATATAAAAGCTTCATCACAGAGAAGGTGGAAAGGAATTCGACCAGGACAGGCTGAGAGAGTTGGGGGTGTCCAGCCTGGAGAAGAGAAGGCTCTGGGGAGACCTTGGAGCCCCTTCCAGTCCCTCAAGGGGCTCCAGGAAAGCTGGGGAGGGACTCTGGATGAGGGAGGGGAGCCCTAGGAGGAGGGGGAAGGGTTTGACCCTGCAAGAGGGGAGATGGAGCTGAGATGTGGGGAAGAACTTGTTTGGTGTGAGGGTGGTGAGAGCCTGGCCCAGGTTGGCCAGAGAAGCTGTGGCTGCCCCATCCCTGGAGGGGTTGAAGGGCAGGTTGGAGGGGGCTTGGAGCAACCTGGGCTGGTGGGAGGTGTCCCTGCCCAGGGCAGGGGGTTTGGAACTGGATGGTCTTTAAGATCCCTTCCAACCTGAACCAGTCTGTGATAATGCTGAGAACCAATAAGGGGATAGATTGAAGGACATATTAATATTTATTATAAATAAACAAAAAAATGCCTGAACCAGTCTGTGATAATGCTGAGAACCGATAAGGGGATAGATTGAAGGACATAACAATATTTATTATAAATAAACAAAAAATACTGCTGTGCATTGGATATGACTCCATTTTGATTGTGGCAAAATGATGGTCTCTGTCGTGTACCGTGCAAGGTTTTCAGATCGTCCAGGTTCCTACACTCCACATCTGGGCAGAGAGGAGTTTACATGCCCTATACTGCATTTCTGTCTGTTTATACACATCTCCAGCCACAAGTCAAGTACGCAGAGCTGCGTTAGAGATACGTGAGGGAGGTTTTAAAAGCTTCTTGAAGCAGCGTGGCTGCATTAGCATAATTAACCTGGGTTTGCATCCTCCTTCCTGTTCCTCCATCGGCTCGTCTGGCGCTTGTTTGAGGGGCTCTGCAGGACCTTGTGTGACGAGGAGAGGTGTGATGTCTTTTTTTTTTGCCAACGGAGGGCTGTAATTCCTTGCCCACCGGGTCATAAAGGAGTTGAGAGGCAGGTGAAATGACAGCAGTCAGCAGCTCAGCTCCTGCCACGCCGGAGTAATCGCAGCCCATTATTACGATTGACTCTCGCTTCTCTTCCCCTGAAGGAACTGAGCAGCTGCCAATTTGCTGGGCTGCGACGAGAAAACTGATGAGCCAGGAGATGGGGGTCAGAAGGAAAGTTGTGGAAAACTAATCAAGGCAAAACTTGTTAGTCCTGAGTAGCTGTAAGAGAAGAGGAGATCACAGTGCTGACTGGTCATCGCTGCTGCCTGGGCAGGAGATGGGAGTCTGACTTCCAGGTTGGTTTGTTGGTTGGTTTCACCTTGAACTTCTGTTTTTCACAATGAGAAGCGCATCTTTTGCCTTGTTTTGTTTAAAACCAACCAACCACACAGCAGAGGTACCTGCCATTTTCATGGGACTTACCTAGAAAGGGCTTATTTCACCCTGAATAAATCCATCAGCTGTTTCTGGGTGTGATTTTGGTGAGGTCTGTAATCAATCCTGTGCATTAGATATTTACAGGTTTCTCGCTTTCCTTCTACAGCAAAAATAAGATGATCTATAAACTTGTTGTGTCTTTTCTACTTTATTTAATGCCAAGCTGTGATTGGTAGAACATAGAAGCCTGATTTGAGGAGGATCTTATATTTGCTCATGGTAAATGTGTACAATTAGCAGTTTAGATGTGAAACTTGTGTGTCTTCATTGGTGTTCTCAGCAATATGTGCTGATGTGGAAATAGAAGGGTTGTCTGCACAAAGCTCTGTTTTGGAGGCTCTGCTTCTTCATCCTTCTCTCATTGATGAGGTATGGAATATCAGAAATGTATTTCAATATATGCAGATGGAGCTGTACTGGAATTTTACAGGGAGAATTAAAAATAAAGGTTAATAGAGTGTGCTGTAGGTACAAAACCAGATGGTGTTATCTATCTCCTCGCAGTTCTGCATGACTCCGTAGCGCTGGCTCTTCAGGTCTTCTAATTGTGCAGGTCTTTCATCCTAAGACCTAAATTTCATTCTCCTACCCTGAGGGCAGATGTATTTTAAAATTAACCTTAAGAGGTCTGGGCAGATTTTTGTTCTCGCTGCTTGTCCTTCTAAATGAAAAAGTTAAAAAAAAAATGCATTTTCAGTATACACAGGGCAGTGTAAGGAAAGCTGTTGCTTGTAGGATCTAAATGCAGACACCTGGGGTGAATCTCCAGCTCTCTGAATGTCAGTTGGAGCTTTGCTGTTAATGTCAGAGTTGCCAGTTTTTCATTTTTAGGCCAATATTTTGTTTCCATCCTGAATTCTTGTTCGTCCTAGTTTCTTAAATGGCGTGGTCATGCTGGGAAAATATACCATCTTCTAACTTCAGTGTGTTTGCAGATTGCAAGTGGTCATTCTTGCTAATACAGGATTTTATTTTTTTTTTTTGGAAGATTTTCTGTTCTCAAAACTCATTGTAGCATGTTAAAAGTCTCCTCACCCTCAATTGGTACAAACTGCTGCTGCTGGGTTTCTGAATATCCTGCTATGGAGAGGTTTTGTAATTCTAATTCTAGTTCTATTTTACTGGTGGTGAGATTTTCTTTTATAGTGTTATCTTGACCAAGCCTTTGTAATTTTGATGTGACTCCTGTGTGATGAGATGTACTTGGATACCTTCAGTTAGGAGTTTTTTCATAGCTGGGCTTCACTGTGACACGAAATGGGTTCAGTTTGCTGGTGTCCGGGTCAGGACGGTGCTGTTAGATCAGACTGTAAATCAGTGCTTCCCTTTTTTTGTTTCTTTCTGTGAACAAATCACCACTGTAGGTGCTATTTTTGACTAATGTCTGATTTGTAAGGCATCTTTGAGATAGCTGAACGTAAAAAATATTTTGAAGCATACACATATAACTATTTTTTTTATCATTGCATGATTTTGAAGGCTGTTTTAATAGGAAATTGAGGAAACAAATTTGTAAACTTGCAAAATGTGAAAGTTAAGCTTCTGTTGCTACATTATGCAGTTTATTAATGGCGTTAGAGTAACAGTTTAAGTAGTGCTCAAAGCCTGTTATCCCACCCCAAGAACGTGCTCTGAAACAGAATTAATGTTACTCTTGGCGAGTTTCACTTTTTCAGCTTCTTATTAAATTTATATAAGCAAGATTCATTTCTTCCTTGCTTAAGGAGATGGATGGGAGTGAGAGACCTGGGAGGGTAAAAGGTTGCAGGAGACATGTATTTTTCTGTTGGATGTTGGCCTTTGCTTCTCTTGAGCAGAAAATAATTTTATTGCAAGCTTGAATTTACTTAATTTTTACATGAGGTACTTCTAGCTCATGACTTTTGAGTTTTGGAAGACCAGTATCCATAAAAAATTAGACTGTTACATTAATTAAGACAAAGGCATTTTGGTTCTGTTATTAATTAACTAATAAAAGGCTATTATAATTCTAAAAGCAGTCCTGAAACACGAGTGTAGTGCAGATGTTTTAGAGCTGGATGCTTCTTATCATAAAAATATTTGAATAGCTTCTCTGTAATTTTATGGGTTTATTATTTATTTGAGTTGTGAATGCCTTTGGTTAAATTATGTAGCTGTGATGGTTGCCCTTCTTAGCTTTAATCATTGTACAGTCAAAATTAAAAAAAATCACTAAAACCAAATGGCAATGGCTTTTATGTGAACTCCTAATAAAGATTATTTACGATGGATTTACTAGAAGTTCAGTAAACTCTATAAGGGTTTAATACTCCAGCTATTTCAGTATTTAAGTAGTGAAAAGTATATTGCTTATGTGTAAACTCCATTGGTATGTGAAACTCTTTTACATATTTACTTATTATACTAATGGTGTTTTCTTGATGTGGAATCATTACCTTCCTGACAAAAAGCCTGGGAAAATATGAAAGTGAAGAGCTGCTGAGCAGCAGCTCCATTTGTGGCCATGAGTGATTTTGCATTATGAAAAATCAAAATACTTTGTGTATTGCATCAGCTACTTCCATCTTTGTTTGTCTCATAAAAACAAATGAGTATGTGGGGATCTAAAGCCAGCAAAAGTAAATATTTTCTTTAAAAACAAAAGCAACCAAACAAAAAAACCCCTCACACTCTATTTTTGGTTGAATTAAATATAAGGAGGACATCTTCCCAGGAGAGGAAATGCTGAAATGACTGATGGAGGGAGGAAAGATTCCTGCTTCTCAAAAGCTTCTCCAAAAGCATTGCTGTTGTCATGGCATCAGCCCTCTCTTGGTCCAGGCACAGAAGAATGTATGGCGAAGCTGTTGGTGCTGCTGTCCCTTCCCTGGTTTAGAATAATTATTATGGAAGTGGGAAGAATTCAAAAAATTTTTTTTTTTTTTTTTTTTTTTTTTTAAAAGAATTAATCCTATTTGCTTGGGCACCTTAAAAAGTGTTGAAACATTTTCTTTTTTTTTTTCCTTCTCCTTCCTTCCTCTTTTTTTTTTTTTTTTTTAAGAAATAAAATGTCCATCATAGTTCCTATGCTTCCTATCCTATTTTTTTGGGCGCTTTAAAAAATTGTTGAAACATTTTCTTTTTTTTTCCCCCTTCCTTCTCCTTCTTTTTTTTTTTTTTTTTGAAATTAATTGCCCTTTGTAAAGATTTTGAATTTTGTAGGTTACTTGGAGATTAATAAGTAAGAAAAGCTTTGGAAAATTCTTCCATCAGGAAATGTTACTTTTGCCAATACTTATTGAAGGAGAAATTATGGATTTCTTTTATTTGTGAAATATGATGTCATAGAATTAAATTTTATTTTACCAAAGTAGGAGGTAGTAAACGAAATATAATTTTTATTTAGAGAGTGAGGACTAATTGTCTTAGTAGTTTACTGTTTGCAGTCAATAACTAAAAGCCCTGTGCTTGGTCAGTGATACTTTTTACTGGTCAATGTCATATTTTTTTAATCTTCACAGGTAAACTCCATTATTTGGAGATTTTCTTGGTTCATTAAAGGGTCTGTGCCAATGGGGGCATCGCACCAGTTTTTTCTTTATTGTACAGTGACAACTGTACAAAAAGGTCTATAAAGAGGTTCATCAATTCTCCATGACCACCGTTCTAGATTTTAAATTATGACAAAACGTTCACAATCTGTCCTTGCTCTTCAAGTTCAAACACGTTGTTAGCAGTTTGTCTGGACTATGAATTCATAACACGATCTTCGGTGTGTATGTGAAGCTGCAGCAAGAAAATTATAGGGATGTGAATTCAGAAAACCATAACTTGTACGTGGTACTTTTAAAATACATGGACCCTTCTGGTCTACAGAGAGCAGTCTTGATAAATCTTCCAAGAAGGCTTCCAGTTGCGAAGCAATTCCAAAGAAGAGGCCAGATGGCTACTTAAAATTTCAATAGCCATAGCTGTGTTTTAAAATGTCTTCATGTCAACAAGAGGTGCCCTGGGTGCTCCTTACAGGGGAAGTGTTTTAAAACTACGTGTGAGTTTGAGATGGTGGTTATAAGGATGCCTATTTCAGCAAAATGGAAAAAAAAATACTAATCATAGGCAGGTGGAAGGGGTCAAATAATAAAAGTGAGGAAAATCGAGGGATTTCCAGGTAGTACTAGGTTTCATACATGTTAAACTGGCATCTGTTTAGGATGAAAAATGTGTGAAGCAAGTAGCAAGAAATGAACTCAAGAAATGGAATGAATTTCCATGTGTTAAGAGTTGTGTGTCTTAAGGAAGGCGATTGTCTGTTCTAATAAGAGGCAACGTTAGAAATGGCCATTGGAATAAGAACGAAGGTGAAAGCCTTGAATATACCCTGTGCTTGCTCATGACAGGCTTTGAATTTTCCTTACGTGTTTATTTAGCTGCACTGTCTTTATGTCAGCTCAGAATGTTTCGTGAAATGGGAAAATTAAAGATCACAGCCCAGGCAGGCTGCAGTTGCTTCAGCCTCTCTGGCTAATGAGATGCTGATTTCTAAATGAGCTCTGTGCTGGAAGGGAGTTACCATAATTGTTCAAATTGGGGCTTTTTCTCTGCTTGTATTTCTACATGGGGCTGTGGGGTTGGTAAGAAAGTGAACGTTTTTGTCTCTCTTGCTTGATATCTGCTGCTTCCAGAGAAGGGCACCTTCTAGTTCCAGGTGGTTGAGGCACCATCCCCGGAGGTGTTCAAAAGACAGGTTGATGTAGTGCTGGGAGGTATGGTTTAGTGATGATGCTTCTTGTTTGTTGTGTGGGTGTCTATTTTTGTCAGTTAGGTTGATGGTTGGACAAGATGATCTTTAAGGTCCCTTCCAACCTAGAAGATTCTGTGATTCTGTATTTGTGAAAATAGCAAGATGGGGTTTGGATGTGGTGTTACCAGCTTCCTTATGATGCTTGGTTCTGTCTGGTGTGCCTCAAATCATAGAACCATAGAATTGCCAAGTTTGGAAGGGACCTTTCAGATCATCAAGTCCAACCATCAACCCAACACTGACACAAACCATCACTAACCCATGTCCCTCAGCACCACGTCTGCCCGGCTTTTGAATCCCTCCAGGGTTGGGGACTCCACCACTGCCCTGGGCAGCCTGGTCCAAGGCTTGGCAACCCCTTTAGTGTAGAAGTGTTTCTTAATATCCAATCTGAACCTCCCCTGGGGCAACTTGAGGCCGTTTCCTCTTGTCCAAATGTGAGACTGTTGCTTTCCTGGCATGTTGAGTGATGAGAAAAAGAAAGCACGTGTCTGCAGAACAGAGAACGGTCTCAATCACACTTTCTGTGCCTCAGCTGAACTCTGAATTGTAGAAGAGCTGAAGAATTTTTTTCAGTATTTTTCTAAAGCAGCAATGCAAATGACTGTGGTGCCTTTATGTCATGAACTCTACTTTGCAGTAATAGCTTTAAATTGCTTTGCGTTAAGATGTACAGCCTTGGGTAGAACTCAGTTCCTTGCATTGATGCAATGGTTCACACAAATTGTTTCAGAAGTAACAAAAAGGTTATTGGACCATCACTAAAAGGCACACATACAAATTATCTGTAGTGGCAAGGCATGGGTGCAGCTTGCATTGGGTGGTTTTTTTTTCCTCCTTCCCTTTCAGCTTATTTTGCACAAGTGAGAAACTTGTGAATACTTGGAATTATAGCTTTTCCTCTCCTCTCTTTTGACATCTTCTTGCTGTGTTTTTGAGGACTAAGAAATTGAAGCTTTTGATGTATCCCTTTCAGCTTATTTTGCACAAGTGAGAAGCTTGTGAATATTTGGAATTATAGCTTTTCCTCTCCTCTCTGTTGTCATCTTATTGCTGTGTTTTTGAGGACTAAAATTGAAGCTTTTGATGTATGTATGTATTTGTTTGTAGCTGTTGTCTTTAAACATCTCTTTCTGGATTGTATCATTTTGTTTTAATTCACCGGACTCGATGATCCCAAGGGTCTCTTCCAACCTCAATGATTCTATGATTCTATGTATGTATTTGTTTGTAGCTGTTGTATCATTTTGTTTTAATTCACTGTGACCTTTTCTTCTGGGACTGGAAAGGAGGGGAATGGGAAACTTAGAGTCACAGAATCACAGAATGATGTGGGGTTGGGTGGAACCTCTGGAGATCATCTCCTCCAACCCCCTGCCACAGCAGGGTCACCCACAGCAGGTCCCACAGGAACGTGTCCAGGTGGGTTTGGAATGTCTCCAGAGAAGGAGACTCCACCACCTCTCTGGGCAGCCTCTGCCAGGGCTCTGCCACCCTCACACCAAACAAGTTCCTCCTCATGTTCAGGTGGAACTTAGTGTGTTCCAGTTTGTGCCCGTTCCCTCTTGTCCTGTCCCTGGGCACCACTGAAAAAATGTCATCTGCTCTGACTCACCTTCCTGAAATCTTGTTGAGACCTGAGGTATTCTCTGGCTGCTGTTACGTTGAATTTGATTGAAGCCAAGTATCTATATAGAATAAAAGCTTTCTTGGACTTAGGGAGGAGACAGATGCTCCTGTGATTATGTAAATTTCATTTTTTGGGGAGAATTTAGCTAAAAGCCTGTGAAAATTAAAAAAAAAAAAAATCTGTGTGAAATAACACTGCCACAATTACAGATTTTTTGCACCAACTCTAAACATGGGAAAACGGGGCGTATTGCTAAAACCTTAATTTCATCCAATTAAATTGATGGAAGTCAATATTGTGCAGTAGATATTACAATAGGCTATATTCTTCCACAGGATCCTTACCTCATTCAGTGAATTGTTTACTTACTAACTGCTTGATAATTTTAATTTCTTTTAATAGATTAACCTGTGCCTTTTTTTTTATTGCACGCTGTTGAAAAGTGCTTTACAGAAAGAATCCTTCACCAGTAAAGGAATGTTCTGCGAGGAAACGATCGGTAATTGCTGTGGTCGGCTATTTGAGGAACAATGATTAATTTATTTTTCATCAGTTCCTGTTAGGTACAGGACCATCATTTCCTCCTCTGTATGACCACACAGTTCCGAGAAACAGAATGAATGATTCAAATATCCATATATTTTGCATTCTTTGTTTTTCTCGGTCTTTTATGGGG
>NW_015091190.1:530931-531746 GCF_001431845.1 Calidris pugnax | reverse complement strand
AAAAAAAAAAAAAAAAAAATCTATGTGAAATAACACTGCCACAATTACAGAATTTTTACACCAACCACGGAAAAACAGAGCTTATTTCTAAAACCTTAATTTCATCCATTTAAATTGATAGAATTCAATATTATGCAGTAGATATTACAATAGGTTATTTTCTTCCACAGGATCCTTACCTCATTCAGTGAATTGTTTACTTACTAACTGCTTGATAATTTTAATTTCTTTTAATAGATTAACCTGTGCCTTTTTTTTTATTGCACGCTGTTGAAAAGTGCTTTACAGAAAGAATCCAAAAAAAAAAAAAAAAATCTATGTGAAATAACACTGCCACAATTACAGAATTTTTACACCAACCACGGAAAAACAGAGCTTATTTCTAAAACCTTAATTTCATCCATTTAAATTGATAGAATTCAATATTATGCAGTAGATATTACAATAGGTTATTTTCTTCCACAGGATCCTTACCTCATTCAGTGAATTGTTTACTTACTAACTACTTGATAATTTTAATTTCTTTTAATAGATTAACCTGTGCCTTTTTTTTTATTGCACGCTGTTGAAAAGTGCTTTACAGAAAGAATCCTTCACCAGTAAAGGAATGTTCTGCGAGGAAACGATCGGTAATTGCTGTGGTCGGCTATTTGAGGAACAATGATTAATTTATTTTTCATCAGTTCCTGTTAGGTACAGGACCATCATTTCCTCCTCTATATGACCACACAGTTCCGAGAAACAGAATGAATGATTCAAATATCCATATATTTTGCATTCTTTGTTTTTCTCGGTCTTTTGGGGGGGGGGGGGGG
>NW_015091190.1:497145-530899 GCF_001431845.1 Calidris pugnax | reverse complement strand
GGGGGGGATGGAAATAGTTTTATGTCAGACTAGACCTGATCAAAATGGTGCTTTCATAGGGCTGGGCTGAAGTTCCAGTTGCTCAGCAGTTCTGCAAATTAAACCCTAGACTGTAAAGTCAGGTACTAGCAAATGAAAAGTGTACAGTGAAATGTCTATATGCTAAGACTTTTGATTTACACCGAGTAGAAACTGGCAAAGGTAAGAGCTAACTCTCCAGGATAGTATTCAGTCACTTTAATTATGTGTTCCCCCTTTTTTGGGGGTTTTTTTTTTGGTGTTTTGCACCCTATACTGGAAGGGGACTTTCATCTTCACGTGTCCTAGATCCATCCCATACAACAAGCAAGGCATGGGTCCAATGGTGCATAATCAATTGATTTAAAATCGTATTGATATTGCAAAATACACACCCGTAGCTGCTGAAGTGGGGATTATGAATTAGTTCTGTAGTAAGTGAATAGAGAGGTTTGTTGCTTACATGAAAAGTGACATCTAAGGTTGTAACTTCCTTAGAGTGTTGGTCAGGAATATGTTTTTGAAACAAATCTCTTAGTTGTCCCCACTTCTTATGTGCTGGCTTTCATCATAGAGCCATCTCAAAGTGCATGTACCGGATTTCTTTATAATGTAATGATGTGGAGCAGGATGTGCTCCAGCAGCAGATCCAATACACTTCACTTGCAAACAAGCCCACTGCGTGGCACCGACTAGAGATAATCTAAGTGGCCCTTTTGCTCTCTTCCTTCTTTTTACCCTCCAAAATTATGGATCTCAGGTTGTCATTGCAAAAGGTTTTACAGTAATTGTAGAATCAGAATCATAGAATGGTTTGAAGTGGAAGGGACCTTGAAGGCCATCCAGTGCCACTCCCTGCCCCGGGCAGGGACACCTCCCACCAGACCAGGTTGCTCCAAGCCCCCTCCAACCTGCCCTTGAACCCCTCCAGGGATGGGGCAGCCACAGCTTCTCTGGCCAACCTGGGCCAGGCTCTCACCACCCTCACACCAAACAAGTTCTTCCCCACAGCTCAGCTCCATCTCCCCTCTTGCAGGGTCAAACCCTTCCCCTTCCTCCTAGGGCTGCCCTCCCTGATCAAGTCTCCCCCAGCTTTCCTGGAGCCCCTTGAGGGACTGGAGGGGGCTCGAAGTTCTCCCAGGAGCCTTCTCTTCTCCAGGCTGAACCCCCCCAACTCTCTCAGCCTGTCCTCCCAGCAGAGGGGCTCCAGCCCTCGGAGCATCTTTTAGGCCTCCTCTGGCTCTGCTCCAACAGGTCCATGTCCTTCCTGTGCTGAGGACTCCAGAGCTGGAGGCAGCACTGGGGGGGGGGATGCCTCCCCAGAGCAGAGGAGCAGAATGCCCCCCATTGCCCTGCTGGCCACGCTGCTGGGGATGCACCCCAGGATGTGGGGGGTCTTTCTGAGCCGCCAACGCACATTGCCAGCTCATGTTGAGCTTCTCGACTCCTTGAATAATAGCTCAAATAATTTCCAAGTGTTTCTATTATGCGACAAAGGACTTTTGCTTAGCCAAGTAGAGAACCTAAAATTGATGCTGTGACTACCTCATGAGTAGTTAACATGCACAGACAACTCGAATTCTTCCATCTCCTCACTCATCAGGGCTTGAGTCAGCAAACTGCAACTTCTTTTAACACCACTTTTTTGTGTGTGTGTGTAATTATATACTATATACTTCACTGTGGTTTCATTTTGAGACCTCATTAGGAAGACTCTAAGAAAAAGTGCATACCTCTTTGCTCGTGGCAGTTTTTATTCCAATCTGTGATGTGTAACTATCGCCTAAAATCTATATTAAAAGACTTCAGGCTGTGATGAGGGACGTAAGTCTCTAAAGATTTGAAAAGGCTGATGAGGGCGGCGAAGCCTAAGTATGGTTTAAAAGGAGAGGAAATCAATACAAACTTGTGGAGAAGAATTAGTATCATCAAAGCAATTTTTGCATTACTAGTCACTGTTTCTCCAACTCTAATACATAAATATGTCTTAATTTTTCATTAATGTGGAAACAAATTTTTCCCACCTTTCTTAGCCTTCCTTAATAGCTGGAAAGCTGAAATACCTACGTCCAATTAAGGAGGAGAGAAACTGTGATTGCTTTATCTGAAGGATTCTAGTTACTGGCTTTTAATCTCTCTGGAATAATTTGGTTGTTTGAAGAGAATCAAATGCCGTGGGGCTAGAATGAAAGAAAAGTCTAAATCATGTTAAATTGTTAAGGGAATTCTCAGATCTTTCAGAAATAAGTCTTAGTCTAATTGTCACAAACTTCATGGTAGCTTCCCCAGAGTAAACCTAAAGATCTATTGCAAATAGCAAAGGTAAATTCAAAGAAACATATAAGGTCATATTTTGGAACTCTGCTCAGAGCTACCGTGATTAAAGGTCAAGAATCTTCTCTGTATAGGAGAAGAGTAGTTTCAGAAATATGGATGGGCCTTTTGGAAATTAGCAGTAGAATTGTGGTAAGAAAGATGGATGTGGTTGTGGATGTAGAAACATTCTCTTGAAAACATGGCAGTTATTTTCCTTTTTCCTTTTGTTGCTGCTATCTCCTTGGTCCTTCAGCAAAAAACTGACATTAAAAATGTGGGTTGATATTTCTGATGTGAATAGAGTTAGTTTAATCTTTAAAACAAAATTTGGGATTTATTTCCAAGAATTTTTACATGAGGGGCAAGGGTAAGCTTATAATTGCAGTTGGGTTTTTCCTAGATGTTTTCCTGAGGCAAGTTTTGTTGGTTTTTTTTAATCAACTTTATATGTAGTGGAAGGAATGTTAGATTGATAAGAGACAGCGCGTCTTAAAACATGGTTATAACTTCTAGAACAAAAAAAGTTGAGGAAGACAAGCAGCAGCTCCAGAACTCCCGTGTTCAGATGAATTTTGGTTTGACTCGACCAACAAGAACATCAGCCCAAGTGTTACAGGCGCAAAACTGAGTGGAGGGGAAAAAATAATGAAAGAAAAAGTATTATTATACTTCCCAGGGAGAAGACAACTAATTTTGTAGAGAAAGTCTCTTCATTAACGGAGAGCCACAAGGTTCAACCTCTAATTACAGCCTCTTCTTAATTGTTTAAGAATTCCCTAGAGAAAGATGCCTAGGCCCGTCTTTTTAAGACAACGCACCCAAAGTTACGTGTTCAGCAACTCTAAAATTTAAACTTTTTTAGATGTAGCCGCATGATTTTATTCATACATGTCCTTAAGTTTTCCTTAACCTGGGTGATTATTTCTGTTTCTGCAAAAGAATGACGATATATTAGAAAAGGTATGAGACTAATATTGAAGCTCCTTGAATTTAATCCAGAATAGAATTGAGGAAAGATGAGCAAAGCCTGACTTGGGGGTGGCTTTTGCCTATGAAATGCTAATACATAAGGAGAGAAAGCAATGTTGTACACTTATATGCACTTTATAGATAGACATTAAAGGTATGTTTAATAACAAGAAGTTCTCTAATTTCACAGTTTATATACAGATGACAGGTCCTCATAGGTTATGTCTTTTTCAGGCAGGGTTGCTAACAATATTATCATTCCTCCTTCGAGAAGGAGCAGCAGTTTACCAGGAAGCCAGTGCTCATCTCATAATTAACTACTTTCCCATATTAGCATTTTTACTTCAGTTAACTGTGCTGCTTAGCGAATGCTTTTGATCTATTATTATATCTGCAAAGAATATGTTGTTTTGGCTTTTTTTTTCGAAAAAGCTGTTATTATCAACCCATTTTTCAACACTCTTCAGATTCATTAAGCTAGTAGAAATACATTCAAGACGTATCTGTGTTTTAAAAAAAATCACAAACAACCCTCAGCTTTCTCTGGGCGTTTTTGAATCTTCTTAAACTTTTCTTTGTTTTTCAGAAAGTCTAACCCAGTTTAATCTATCTGAAGCGATGAGCTGTAGAAGCAAGACAATTCTTATTCTGAAAAGATCCCGCTTGGTCTTGCTGTCAGTACGTTTTGTACAGTGCTTGAATGGCCCTATTGTACTCCCGTGCACTCCAAGTCAATGAATTTATCTTTCCAAGTGGAGCATTTCTTTCTTCCCTGTACCAATTCCCACTTTGGTTTCTGAAGGAGAGAACAAGACTCCACTCCTGAAAGCGTTTAAGCCTGAACCTTGAAAAATAGAACCCCGTGTACCTGTCAGCTCACAAACCCCTGCTTTATACCCAGTGTTGTACAGTTTCCATAAAGCATTTGTTTGGACCATTATGGAAATAACTTCACTCTAACGTGCCAATGAGATGGGTTAATTTGCCCCCATCTTCAGTTCTGAAAAGTATATTCCTCACTTCTAATTTCTTAACCTTTTTGACCTTCCTCGCGCTGAAATTCAGTACTGCGAGGTCTGACGCGCTTGCTGAATTTAAAACATGACAATAGTTATTCTTTCTTCAGTGGGGTTATTCGTACACTGGGTATGGGTGAAAATTTTGGAGGGTTGGTGCTTCAGCTGAAGGTAAAGACTTTCAAATTGATGCGTTTCATTTCTGGAGTGTTTTTTGGTTCTGCATTGTTAAGTTCAGTACAGCAAAGTTTGGTGTCTGTCTTTGCCAGACATAAATGTGTTGTTTGGGAAGATAAGACTGTAGTTTTTCTTATTTACATTCTTTTTATGACAATTGCCAGTAGCAAGTGCTTAAAGAGAAGTGTGAACTTTGGATCTGGCTCAGTATGGTAATTATTTCAGTTATCTTCATTATTCATCGTTTACCTTCAGTAAACTCTGATCTGGACCTAAGAGTATATTGAGCTCCTATTAACCATGGCTTCTGGCAGTCATTTAGCTGTTGTTTAATAAATAAAGAATACACCACAGTGTTCTCAGATAAAAGAATAGTCTCATGACCTGTCCTTCAAAAATCGGGACTTCTTAAGGCCAATTATTTGAAATAATTGAGACCAGCAAATGAACCCTGCATCCAATTTACATCTCAGAAACACAAACCACTTAATTCTAGAAATTTGTGTGGTTTTTTATTTTCATTTTGCTAGTTTGATTTAAGACACTGCTTCTAATAGAAATGAAAATCTTTTATTTTTGTATCCTCAATCTTTTTTTCTTAGCTCATGCTTCTGTTTCTTTTTTGTGCTTCTGTTTTTCTCCCGGGTGATGCATGACTCGAAGAATGCTTCACTGCTACAGAGCGTGCTGTCAAGTTCATACTCCAAAAGAGATTATTCTGCCCACTCCTTTCCCATAGAACTGATTTTTGAGGATGAATTAGGGACTGTGTAGGCTTCGCAGCACTGTCTGCTCTCATCTAAGGCAGATGTGTCAGTATGGAAACCCTTGATTTATAGGAAAATGAGGTGGGGGCTGAAGATGAGGGGGGAGAATAAAAACGTCTATGTTACAGGATGTAAAGGGAGAAAAAAAAAGGTAGAAATATTTAAAAATATATTAAATGAGGCATGTCTAAGCCAGGGTCCTTGCTGAAAAGTTGCTACTTTTTAGAAAGGTTTGTGCTGAAATCCACACCTGGGTTCCACAGCGTTACTGGCAAAGGTAAAGGAAATAAAAATTCTTAATAAGGAGTCTGGCCAGGATGCACTAGCTGACTTATCCCCCATGATGTTTGGGTGGTGGAAATGATGGCATTTTAAAAATCTCACCTTAAAATGGACACTATGATTCTTTTGGGGGCATAATTCCCTTCAATGCCTCGTGTGATGTAATCAGAACTTCTATTTCTGCGTAGACCCATATGTGTGTGTTTTGTCGGATTTCGCCTTATCAATCATGGCTAAAGTAATATTTTTATTTGGTCATACCTGAAATAGGGGAATTAAGCGAGAGGCTTAATTTGTGAAGTAACTTCTCCATGTGAGCTTTAATGCTCACAAAATTTGAAAATCTTATGAAGAGAAACTTCCTAAGTCAGTGGTGCAGGTTTAAATATGTATTTACTACAAGACCAGGGTGGATGGGGCTTTGATCAACCTGGTCTAGTGGGAGGTGTCCCTGCCTAGGGCAGGGGGGTTGGATCTTGATGATCTTTAAAGTCCCTTCCAACCCAAACCTTTCTATGATTCTACTAGAAGAACGATCCCAATACTTAGCATCTCTAATAACTGAGTCACAGATAACCTTTTGTCTTATTGTAGCTGCTGTAAAGGACTTTTTTTTCAGATGTGTTTGATGTGTTTAGTTCATGTAATGCATCAGAAGCATGACTAACCAAAGATTTAAGAAAGAATTTTATACATAATGTATTTTATTTTGTTAAAACAGTCTGTGTAAAAGCAGGGAAAACTGCTGTCAATGAGGAGGATGTAGGTGTATAAGCATTATTTAGTCACTAAAGCATGATTGAAGCTAGATACTTCCATCGTTTTGGATCCATGTTTTAATGCAATCTGTTATTTAACCTTTTTTTCCCTTTATTAACAATTACACTGTGCATTTTTTTTCTCCTACTAGCAATCAAGTAAGGTGTTTGGACAAAATTTAGTAGAGATTTATTTATCCATTAATGAATTAGAAGGGGCTTGTGTGTTGTGCCCAAAATGTGTATTTCTGACCTTGGATTTTTGGACAACGCTGATTTAATTACTCTACACGTTTGGTTCTTGAATGATAAAGAACTTTTACTGTCTTTTCTGTAGGATTTTAAGACAGGATTTGGTATCACTTTAATCCCCATGAACGTGGCAAATGTAAAACAAGTGGATCGGACTGCGAAGCAATCTTTTGAAATAATTACTCCTTATAAAAGCTTTAGGTGAGAACTTTAATATTTACATTTCAAAATAGGCAAATAAACAATGCAGTAAGGAAATACTGGCTTCGTACTACAATGACTTATCTGGTTTGGATGAAAAGGTAATGTTTTTATTAAGAATGCTCAGCTTTTTTATTTTTTTTTAATCGGAAAGGATTTTCTTTCCTCTGTTTAGCTGTGTGCTACATCTGTTACCTCCTGTGCCCACAGATTCCTATTTTTACTTAGCTGCTTTTGTTCATTCTGTGGAAGGGCAGAAGGAAAAAAAAAGTCACTTTAACAACCTGACTCCATCTTAAAGAATAATAAACTGCAGTAGTGAAATGATGTTGCATCCATTTAATAATAAGCATTTTATTTGAAAAGAAATGAATCAATCATGTGCTGTCCCTTGTAGAAATCCTCCTTTGAAATCAGTAGAATGTTTCACTTTGGCTGATGCTGTGGCTTGTAATGATGTTTAAGAAAATAAGAGTATATGCTAATAAAAGCCTTTGTTAAGTGTTGTGGTGTGTCTTAAATGAAATCTCAGCAATGCAGGAGGAGAAGGAAGCACTTTGTTCTCCTGGGCTTGCTAAATGTTAGCAAAGAATTTCCTTTCATTCTCAGTCGAGGGGAGTAGCAGGTAAATTAGTCTTGATCAGGGATTTGAATCTCTGGCGAGATGGTAGATAGCTAATTCTTTGAGTTTCTCTCAGCCATCACCATGTTGTTGATGGGTTATTATTATTTATATTTTTCCAAAAGATCCATTTAAATGAAAGATCCATTTAAATGAAAGCATTTTTTGGCTGTTGCATTTAGCCAGTCTGTTACTCCTCAGTAAATCTCTGTGTTTCCTTAGGTCATTCTATGCTTTTGTTAAAGTTCAGGCTTTAAGTTTGTCGCGTAGTAATGTAAAAATATTGAAGGTAACTCAGGAACTTGAATGTTACAAAAAGCCACGTAGCTCGTGCTAGTGGTGGTTTTGTTGAAAACTGAACACAAAAACAGAGGGAGTTTTCATTGACTAAAAATACAAAATAATACGTTCCATCTTAGTATTTATGTCTGTGTAGAGGAAGATTTTTGGGCTGTGATTTGGGGTGTAAATGTAATAAATAAGACAGGCTACAGACGATGTTTAATTGGGCTTTAAAATAAAGATCGATAACACAGAAAAGTCAATTGTTTCAGCTTTACAGCGGAGTCGGAAAGAGAGAAACAGGAGTGGATTGAAGCACTGCAGCAATCGATAGCAGAAACTCTGTCTGATTATGAAGTAGCTGAGAAGATTTGGTTCAATGAGTCCAACAGGAGCTGCGCGGACTGTAAAGCTCCCAGTCCTGACTGGGCCTCCATCAATCTCTGCGTTGTCATCTGTAAGAAGTGCGCAGGTAGAGTAATTAATGACAGGCCGTGTGGGTTCTACAAAATGTCATATTTGCATATCTGCGGATGTCCTTGAATTGGCTTTTTTTTTTCATTTTTACAGTGCCATCCTTGGGAAAGTTTTGACAAACAGAAAGTGAACGTAGCTTTTAATATTTTATTTATTTTATTTATTTTTTTTTTAATAGCAAGGTCATCCTTATTCTAAAGCACTTCCGTGCATAAATGACAGGTCTGTGAGTTGATTGGTTTCCCTCAGGTGAATAATCCTTCACAATTAGTGGAAAGTAAGACACACTTAGAACTTGGTGGGAAACGACTGGCTTTTGCAAGGCTGGATGCCAAAGGATAACAATTTTTAGTGCATAAATTAGGGGGAGTCGTTCTGTTACATCAGGGCATATTTTCCTGCCGATAGGGATAGCTTTTCAGATACTACTAAATATCTAGTTCTATCATGTTTTATATTTAAATATGTGCTTAAGCAGTAGATTCAGGGAAAGAATTTATAACTCTAGGCTTTCTTTGAAAACAAACCCTCCCAAAGGTATTCTGCACCAAGCAGCCTACTTTGCTTATTCATTAGTATGAGTAGTAATCAAATTATTATTTTTTTTAAATTTGGGTGGTTTTTTGGTGCTTTTATTTTATGTCAAACCCAGACTCTTTTAAAAATAGCAATTAGAATAAATCTATCTTCATTAATTTTTATTTTCTTTAGCAGAAGAGAAACCTAGTTTAAGTGCTTTAATTAAAAGTCAAAATGCTTTTGGATTTTCAGGACAGCACAGATCTTTAGGACCAAGGGATTCAAAGGTCCGGAGTTTAAAAATGGATGCCAGCATTTGGAGCAATGAACTTATTGAGGTACGTTGGGATGTTCTAACTCTTTGTTCCATATTGAAAGCTACTCTCTGCATAGGAGTTAGTTACTGCTTTACTCCCAAGAAAACTGAACGTAGGAGTGCTAAATAACATCCTGCTGTTATGGTAAACTTTATGTTCCTGGGAATAAAGTACCTTTGTGTCATTCAAAATATTAATTTCTTTTGATAGCCAGCTGAAGAGTTTCTCTTAGTATTTCTCCAAGCATCTCATTTTTGTGGGGGAAAAGAAATAAAATACTTCTGCAGAGCAGTTGTGATGGGCGATACTTAAAGGAAACTTCTGGGGACTGACCTGCTGGAGAGCAGCTCTGAGGAGAAAGACCTGGGAGTCCTGGTGGACAACAGGATGCCCATGAGCCAACAATGGGCCCTGGTGGCCAAGAAGGCCAAGGGCATCCTGGGGGGCATCAGAAAGACCATGGCCGGCAGTTGGAGGGAGGTCATCCTGCCCCTCTGCTCTGCCCTGGGGAGGCCCCATCTGGAGCACTGGGACCAGTTCTGGGCTCCCCAGTTCCAGAAGGACAGGGAACTGCTGGAGAGGGGACAGCAGAGGCTACAGAGATGATGAGGGGCCTGGAGCATCTCTCTGCTGAGGAAAGGCTGAGGGACTTGGGTCATTTTAGTCTGGAGGGGGGATCTAATCGATGCATAAAAATACTTCAAGGGTGGGTGTCAGGAGGACAGGGCTGGTCTTTTTTCAGTGGTGAAGAAAGAAGTTCTACCTAAACATGAGGAGGAACTGTGAGGGTGTCAGAGCCCTGGCAGAGGCTGCCCAGAGAGGTGGTGGAGTCTCCTCTGGAGACATTCTGGAGATGCCTGGACAGGTTCCTATGCAGTTCCTATGCAGTCTGCTCTAGGTGGACCCACTTTGGCAGGGGGGCTGGACTAGATGATCTCCAGAGGTCCCTTCCAACCCCATATGATTCTATGATTCTTGCCACCAGTTCAGTTGCTTGGGGTGTTAAACAGTGGAGCTGATGGAGAGGGTTGAGAAGGGAAGGCTCTGGGGAAACCTTATAATGGCCTTCCAGTACTTGAAGGGGCTACAGGAGGGATAGGGAGAGACTCTTTTTCAGGGAGTGTAGTGGTAGGATGAGGGGTAATGGTTTTAAATTGAAAGAGGGGAGATTTAGATTAAATACTAGAAAGAAATTCTTTGCTGTGAGGGTGGTGAGATGCTGGCCCAGGTTGCCCAGAGAAGCTGTGGCTGCCCCATCCCTGGAGGGGTTCAAGGGCAGGTTGGATGGGGCTTGGAGCAACCTGGGCTGGTGGGAGGTGTCCCTGCCTGGGACAGTGGGGTTGGAACTCGATGATGTTTAAGGTACCTTCCAACTCTAACTATTCTATGATTCTATGATTGGTGTTTTCTTTGAAACATATTCTAGTCTCCTCTGACATTTTACTAGTATTTTATAATATGTATTGAAATACCATAACTGGTAGAGCTTAGTTGCCGTTGATGATAAATGATGACTACAGACTTTATAGATGACCACAGGCAGTGACTGAGAGAGGCTCCCATCTCCTGCAGAGAATTCCCTTTTCTTTAATAACTAACTTTTTCAGCTTTTAGCAGCTGAAGCTTCATATCCTTCATGCTATTTCACTGATTTTTTTTTTTTTATTTTTATTTTCTTGCACCTCATCCAGCTCTTTATCGTCATTGGAAATAAGAGGGCCAACGGTTTTTGGGCAGGAAATCTTCCTCCAGATGAAGAGCTGCACATGGATGCCCCTGCAGAAAAAAGGATAGCATTCATTACGCAAAAATACAAAGAGGGAAAATTTAGGAAAGCACCTTTTCACTACAAAACCAAGGAGCAGTTGAATAAGGTAATACTAGAAGGGGTAAGCCCATACCATACCTTTTATAATGTATTGTATTATATCTGTGTGTAATTGGTCATCTTGTTAAAACTGGTGAGAAATAAATTCAGAATCCTGAGTGATGTTCTTGCAGAGCTGAATAAGCATTGTTTTGGAGCTTTTCAGGACTCATTTAATTATTTCTTGGTTCCTAGTTTTCCAGTTTGTTTGTAGGAGGTTATGGTAACTATATGGTACCTGCAATACGTCTTCCAGAGCCATCAATGAATATGGATCTTTATTTTTTCTTCAAATGCACACTCCAGGGTTGCAAATTCCCACTTCTTTAGATTCCTTCTTTACGTGTTTTTGAGGTCTTATATGTCTGACATCTAACATTCCAGCACATGAGATGATTCAGTGTTATCTATGGTGACAGTAGCTCATGCACACTTATATAGGAGCTTGTAGCTAATTGGAAATGAAAAAAGCTAAAATTAATGGTGAAAAATGGGTGTTTTCAGTGTTTCCTTTTACACAAATAACATTTCTTTACAGTTATAAAGTGGAAAATGCTAATTATAATTATCAATTTTAGCCATTTGACTAACTTCTAATATTTGTTGATTTCAGAGTCATAATTGTTTAGAGTTTATGAATATAGAAGAGTTTAAATGCGTATATATATTGCAATGCAAATGCAGATATATATATATTACAATGCTAATGCATTCAATTACATGACTCAAATCATCTCGAAGGGTCTGCAGAGGTTGTGGGGAGGCAGTAACACTTAAAAGTTATTGTGGTTTCAACTAGAGAGGTCTCGTTTGTTCAGTGGTTGTTTTGTCAAAAAGGAAGTGTTATTTTCTGTACAATTCATAAGTTGTTAGTTACACACATTAGAAGTTAAAATAAGGGCATATATGAATAGTTGTCATTAAAAGACCTCTAGTAAAAGTATAGAAGCTTCTCACTTTATAGCTTGAGTTTTGGTTTTGTGCATTTCATTGGAATTGGGAAAGACTTTTGAGCTTCACGCGGAGCTTCATGACTTAGCAAAATGAAGCATTTGGGATGTTTTCTATTTATTGGTAGCAGCCGTGCAAGAAGCTTTATTTAATATAGTAACTGTGGACCACAGGAAATAGCTCTGTGTTTTACAGGCTTGATTTTTCTGAAGTCTGTGGTTTTTGGTGGTGGTGGGGAAGGGTGTCTGTCCATTGTTCGTTTAACCACTGAGAAAAACAGCAGATGTAATGGTCAAATTCTCTACAGAGATATGAAATGTATGTAATAAGGGGGTAATTTCCAGGTAATTCTAGAACTTTCATTGAACTGTCCAACTTGTCATCTTCTGCTTGTTGGATACATACGTGTTTTTTAGAGCAGGTGAATTTCACAGTAGTCCTTTTCTTGTATTGAGTGACTTCTAAAAAACTAATTCAAATTAACTAATTAAATTCAAACTAAGTAAATTAACTAAATATTTTAAATACATATTTAATTGCATATTTAATCGTAGAAATTTTTATGGAATGGATTTCTGTAATTCATAGAATCATAGAATTGCCCAGGCCGGAAGGGACCTCCAAAGGTCATCTAGTCCGACCTCCCCGCAGTCAGCAGGGACACCCCCAACTAGACCAGGTTGCCCAGGGCCTCGTCGAGCCTCTCCTTGAATATCTCCAGGGATGGGGCCTCAACCACCTCCCTGGGCAACCTGTTCCAGTGCTCCACCACCCTCACAGTGAAGAACCCCCTCCTAATCTCCAGTCTAAATCTGTTCCTGTGTAGCTGCGACTGGTTTTAAGGTTTTGGACCAGGTTTTGGATCGACATTTTAAAAAAAAAAAAGAAAGAAAATTTTGTATATACAAAAAAAGAAAGGGGTCTGATGTTTTAGCACGTGGAGAGATCTTTAAATCTCAAGGAAGGTGGTCAAGTATGAAGATACCCTAAAAAATAGTTGCCTTATTGACAGTGACCCTAGTTGTTGCCAATAATTTTCTAATTTAAACAGCCTTCTTATTTTTCCTCTCTGTGATCAGGCCCTTTGTGCTGCTGTAGTTAAACAAGACGTGCTGGAGACCCTGATGTTGCTGTTCAGTGGGGCTGATGCCATGTGTGCCACTGGAGACCCTCTGTACAGCACCCCGTACCTACTGGCCAAGAAAGCGGGACAAAGACTGCAAATGGAATTCCTGTACCATAATAAGTTCTCAGGTAGGACACGTTCTCTCAGTCTTGATCTCAGTTTATATTGAGCAAAAGGGAAGGAATTTGGAAGAAAAATTGGCGTTGATTTGAACATCAGTGGTACAGAAGAGGGGGAATTGTGTGGTGGCATTAAGTGTATTTCTAGCAGACAGCGTACGTAATTGTGTATAAGTTATATTTATTTTGCTCAGACATCAAGTTTGGAATAAAAAAGCCAGTGATAAATAATAGTATATTTCATTGGAATAGCAAAACACTTTTTGGGCTTCATGGGGAACTCCATATCTTAGCATAATAAAGCATATAGTAATAGACCTCCTAACCTTATTTATAACACAGAAGAACAACATCATCTGCTCTGCCAATATTATCAGGCTTTTGCCAGAAAAAACGGGTATATACTGTTAACGTGTATCTAAAATATTCATCTAGGGCTTTCTTTTTTCTTAAAAAGTGTTTAAATTGATATCTACAGCTACTGCACACTGACTTAGCTGTTTTTTCACACATTCTCCTCCCAAAATGAAACTTACATCTTGAAGCTAGAATATGATCTATCCCAGAAAACTCTTCTTTTTTTGCAAATCACCACTTCTGTTACAGCTTGGAGCATGTGATAAACTTTGGCCTTGAAAGTCAACAGCTCTGGCTGCAGAGTGTGACTGTTATGAGGCTCTTCAAAGCAGAAAACTATTCTTAAAAGTAAATAAATAAACTGTAGAGTATGGATGTGCCTGAGCTTACCTTTTGAAAGGGCTGTACAGTATCTGAAGCAGTCTAAGAATCTTCATTGGTGGACAACAAGTTGCCTTGGAGTCCTGGGGGGCAACAGGATGACCATGGGCCAGCAATGGGCCCTTGTGGCCAAGAAGACAAATGGTATCTTGGGGGGCATCAGGAAGACCATGGCCAGCAGGTGGAGGGAGGTCATCCTGCCCTTCTGCTCTGCCCTGGGGAGGCCCCATCTGGAGCACTGGGACCAGTTCTGGGCTCCCCAGTTCCAGAAGGACAGGGAACTGCTGGAGAGAGTCTGGCAGAGGCTACAAAGATGATCAGGGATTGGACCATCTCTCTGCTGAGGAAAGGCTGAGAGACCTGGGGCTGTCCAGCCCAGAAAAGAGCGGACTGAGAGAGGACCTCATCAGTGCTGAGCAATATCTGAAGGGCGGGTAGCAAGAGGATGGGGCCAGACTCTTCTCAGTGGTGCCCAGAGACAGGACAAGGGGCAGCAGGCACAAACTGAAACACATGAAATTCCATCTCAAGATGAGGAAAAACTTCTTTATGTTGAGGGTGCCAGAGCCCTGGAACATGTGCAAACACGCAGCTGTGGGGTTTTTTAAGCCCTGCTTTAAGGCTACAGAGAGAAGTTTGCTTGTATTGGCTCTGTCTCCTCTACTTTTAGCCTTCCAGCCAAGGTAGCATCACCATGTGCTGGTGGTTGTTCTTCTCTTCAGAAAAAGGGAGGTCGTCTCAGGTTGACAGTGATTCTCTGAATTGTCATCTCTCTGCTGCCAGTGCTCATGGTGAACTTCAAGAGAAGGCCTCAAGAGGAACAGTTCCCTTCTGTTGAAGTATCTTACATAAAGGATGAAAATAAATGCTTAGAACACCAGAAAACTGTTTTTTAGATCTCATCGGCAAGCAGTGGTAGATGATGGCAATGTTGTAATAAATGTGAACCAATTTTTTTCTTTAATAAATATGTAGAAATTTTTCTTTAATTAGATCTTACTGATCTATTTTTATATCTGTGTTGTTGTAAAGATATCACAGAGCAACTACATATCTACAGATACAGAGTTAGACCTGTGGAGAAATGGTTATAACTGACATAAGTTCTGTATGTTTCTTATTCCTTTGTCTTTTAACAGATTTCCCAAACTATGATACTGGTTTTGAAAGTGGCTTCTCTGAAGATTCTCCACATTCCACCTTTCTTTGTGAATTCTTATACAAAGTTTCTTCTAATACTGCTAAGCTTTTTACAGAGAAGAAATTAAAAGAAGGTATTCTACTTTGTGTTTGAATAATACATGAATATGTATGGCTTGGATAAATTTGGTTCTTTTTAATTTCTTCCATTATTTTTTAGAAGATAAAATATCTCTGATAGAAAATATCCTGCTTTGATTTGGTAGATCTTTTTCAGATAAAGAAAATGCTGATTGTCTTGATCTCTTTATTCGGTGGTTGAGAGAGGAGGAAAACTGAACTGTTGAGAAATTATTCAGTTAACAACAGTTATTGGTAAATAAAAAACACTTAAAAACACTTCTCACTTTAGTTATATTTAGATGGATGCTACTAACTGCCAAAACCCAATTTTCATCTTAAATGACAATATTCCAGAAATCATCTAAAAGTATCACTGACTTTTCTAGTAAGACTCTGAATGCCCAACACCTGGGATATTTCTTAAGCTCACAAATTTTAAAAGTATTCCAAGTAGAAATAAACACTCCAGCAACTTTGCAACAAATTGAGCCTTGTGGGGTGAAAATGTGGATATATCACAGTAGATATACACAGTCTTCTGTGTATCAGTCTTCTGTGATTTCTTTTTTTTTTTAAGACATTATCAGATAATTTTCTTAGATATTTTTTTTCCTTTTTCTACCCAGTTGTGCTCCTATATTTTTCTTCCATCTAAACAAACAAATGGTATCGATTTCTAAAATCTGGGCTGATTCATGGTTGGGTTTATTGCTCCTAAAATCTTGGCATGGCATCTTGTGTTGGTAGATCCATATTTTTGTATGATTATGTCTATATTCTTGTGATATATGCCTTTTAGGATCCTTAGTGTGGAGATTAAAGCATGTTAAAGCACATAACTCCTTTCTTAATATGAGAAATTCAGGAAAGAAAGGAGTAAGTGCAAACGTGACTGCTGCTTGCTCTAAGTGCAGACCTTGTCTTTTGTGCTTTGGGTATCTATATATTCATTAAAAAAAAGATTTAAAAATGAAAATAAAAATGAATACCCCACTAAGAGAAGTAGAGACCAGGTACAAAGCGATACTCCTGGTCTCTTCTAACAGAATGATAGATTAAAAATGCAGAATAAGCTTGTAAATGCCTGAATAGATTGAAGATTTAGCTATAAATGCTCACAGAATGACTTCTGTAGTACTTTTTGGGGAGATGCAGTGGGAAGGAACATCATTAATAGTGAATAAATGCCTTAAAATTATTTATGAAGAAAGCCTGTAGATGAGAAACAACTGAGTTTTGACTGTCTTCTATGATAAGTTTTTAGTGGCCAGAAATGAACTAGATTTCTCTCAGCTCATGATTTGGCCTCTAAAATTATGATAGTGTCTTGTAGATGGTAGATATTCTGCTCTTTGGTTTTGGGGGAATTTTTTGGGGGGTGTTTGTTTGCTTTGGTTTTACATTAGCGTTGAATTACCCACGTGTTTGTCAGGACTGATGGTTCTGGGGTGGATGCTTTACAGATACATAAGAAAATAGGTTTCCCTGACCATTCGCAGCTCAGGAAGACAAATGACAAACGGGACAAGGGAGGAAGATGGAATAATAACATCCTCTCAAAAACCAGCAAAAAAACCCCTACAATTTTGAATTAGAAACTGCTCCTGCCTGAGGGCTCTAATATATCTCAGCCGTGTGTAAGAAGTATTATGACAAAAGTTTGGGCTTTTTTTGCTATTTAAAACATTAAACATGTAATCTTTTTTTTTTTTTTCCCCTTCTGTATTGACCTTTTTTCTTGTGTGTAAGAAGTATTATGACAAAAGTTTGGGCTTTTTTTGCTATTAAAAACATTAAACATGTAATCTTTTTTTTTTTTTTCCCCTTCTGTATTGACCTTTTTTCTTTCCCTTACATCAAGAACTGTTTCTACCTTTATAAAATCTTATTAACATGAAGTAACGTGGGATATGCATATCACAGATTTTTGGGAATAGGTGGTATATTTTTTTCTTTCTACTGTCTTCAGCAAATAATTTGGTGGTTAAAGTGCTAACATGTGGGAGATACGGCTTCAATTCCCTCCTCTGCCTGTAAAGATTCAAATAAGAAAGTCACATTACCCAAAAATGTCACCTTGCTGATTAGTTCTAGAGAAAAGTAAGTAGTAAGTAAAAAAAAATAGAAAGTAGTAAGGGGACTCTTTCCCTTACATCAAGAACTGTTTCTACCTTTATAAAATCTTATTAACATGAAGTAACGTGGGATATGCATATCACAGATTTTTGGGAATAGGTGGTATATTTTTTTCTTTCTACTGTCTTCAGCAAATAATTTGGTGGTTGAAGTGCTAACATGTGGGAGATACGGCTTCCATTCCCTCCTCTGCCTGTAAAGATTCAAATAAGAAAGTCACATTACCCAAAAATGTCACCTTGCTGATTAGTTCTAGAGAAAAGTAAGTAGTAAGTAAAAAAAAATAGAAAGTAGTAAGGGGACAAAACCCTAAACAATCAAACTCTCTAAGTTTGGTGCTCCCGTAAACCTATCCATTTTCAAACCCTTTATCTTATGTTTGTTTTATTATTTAAAAATGTATATTTAGACAGAATTTAGGTAGAACTAGATAGCAAGTAGTATGATACAAACAAATACTAATAAAATAGCACTGAGATATAAAACATGTATAAATAGTTTAAAAAATAACAGAAAAACTAATTAAACAAAATATCAGATAACATACTAAGTAAGTATTGGTTAACTGCAATTGTAGTTTTGGTTTTTAAACAATCAAACTCTCTAAGTTTGGTGCTCCCGTACTGTGAACCTATCCATTTTCAAACCCTTTATCTTATGTTTGTTTTATTATTTAAAAATGTATATTTAGACAGAATTTAGGTAGAACTAGATAGCAAGTAGTATGATACAAACAAATACTAATAAAATAGCACTGAGATATAAAACATGTATAAATAGTTTAAAAAATAACAGAAAAACTAATTAAACAAAATATCAGATAACGAGCTGTTTTACCAAATTCTCACAAATACTTTACCAGAAAACTTGCAGCTGTGTAGGAATTTTAAGACTGTAGAAATAAAAGAAACACTTTGCTCTTAGGAGCTGCTTCTCTGCAGTGGTGGGAATAGATGGACCTCTAAGTGTGTCTAAATGACCTTCTAAAAACTAGGTATAATGAATGTATGAATATTTCGAGTAGCAAATAGTCATTAAGGTGCTATGTCATGTGCTGTATTCATTTATTAGGCTCATAAGAGGCAGTAGACATTTTGTCTTAATTAAATATGCCAAGTTGCTCTGCCAATTTTTTTTATTTTTTTTTTCCCTCTGCCTTGTTTTTCGTGTTGGTCTTTTTTTTGTTTGGTTTCCTGGTGTTTTTTTAGGTATAGAAGGCAATGACTAGATCCTCCAATGTATCTAATTCAAAGCTATTTGAAGATAGAATTCTTAGTAGGTAATTTAACCGTCCCCAGCAACTATAAATCACTGCACGTTGAAAGCACTCCACAAATGTTTAGAGTTCTGTAAACTACAGGGTTGGTAAATGAATTTAGCCTTGCTGGGTGTATTTGTGAGTAGCAACGAGAGAGATCTCCAATTCATTCCAATGTGAACATGCCATCCTGAAAGGGCTACAGCTGCTGCCTGTGCACGGTGTATCCGTTTATCTCCCCCAGTATCCAGGAATAAATCCTGTACAATTGCATTTAGTCTCTGCAGGAGGAAAGAATTGAGCTCAGCTGCTGGTGTACCCAGTAAGGGTTGTTCTTGTTAGTAATTTTGTTCTTCAGTTTCTCATCCCTCCACTATTTCGGTAGGGTACTTTCTTTAAATAATTAATTGTGTTAAAGAGCACCACTTGTGATAGTGTTGTCTTTAGATATTCTGATAGTGTGCAATGCATATGTATTCTGGTGTGTAGACCTTGGGTTTTTTCTGGAGTATTGGAAAGGCTTAAACTGTTTTCCTTGATATTGTGATAGTGAGTGGACATGCCAGCATTCCCAAACAGTGGAAACAAGATTGATTTGGTATTGGCCTCTAGTTCCAGTAATGTGAAAGATAGATTTTCATTTATTTATTTATATGACATACCATGATTCACTCACTTGTTTTGCTCTCAGAATATATTGTTCTTAGAGATGTCAGTGTTTGTAACTTGCTAGCATGTTTTCACAGAATCACATTTGTTTAGAAATACTTCAAGGGTAGGTGTCAGGAGGATGGGGCCAGTCTTCTTCTAGTGGTGCCCGGTGACAGGACAAGAGGAAATGGGCACAAACTGGAACATAAAAAGTTCAATCTCAACATGAGGAGGAACTTGTTTGGTGTGAGGGTGGCAGAGCCCTGGCAGAAGCTGCCCAGAGAGGTGGTGGAGTCTCCTTCTCTGGAGACATTCCAAACCCTCCTGGACACGTTCCTGTGGGACCTGCTGTGGGTGACCCTGCTGTGGCAGGGGGTTGGAGGAGATGATCTCCAGAGGTCCCTTCCAACCCCATAGCATTCTGTGATTCTGTGAAAAATAGGTGTGTTACATTTAAAAGACTATTTTCTTAAGATGCCATGGGCTAGATGTTCTGTAGGTTAAGTGGTATCAGCACAGACATTGAATTCCTGGCCCACGGAAGTGGGTGAAACTGAGATTTCAGCATAAACATCTTACTGTTAGAACAAAGCTTTGCATCCTGTGAGGTGACTCCTATAGGAAGAGGTAATTTTTATTGGTCTGCCCAACTGACTTCTCTGTTGTTTCTTGAATTACAGATTGCAACAAAAGATGGTGCACTTTGGAAGGTGGCTTTCTGAGCTACTATGAAAACGATAAAACTACCACTCCTAATGGTATGATTGACATCAGTGAAGTTATCTGTCTTGTAGCGCACAAGTCAGACTTCTTTTTAAATAGAGGGTAGGTTCCCCAATTAATATTTTGATAAAAAACCACAGGTATTTCCAAGATTTTATTCTGGGTTTTCACAGCTGTTCATTTGGTCCTGAATTTTGAACATGCTATTTAGAAAAAAGAAAAAAAAAAACAAACTGAATTGTTTTATGTTGACTTCAAGAAATGAGTGGTATTTGAGGATTACTTTTTTTTATAGTGATATAATGAAAATGTTAGGGTAATTTAAAAGGGCAGCATGAATTAGATACATCTGTTTCTTATTAAAACTGTAATGCATATTCTCAGTGCCTAAAAGGTTACATGATGATAAATTGAACAATTAATATTCATTTTTCGTTCTGGGATTGACCCTCTGCCTCAAGATAAACTCTTGCTTTGTTTCTTCCTGCTAATAATGCGGCAGATTAGAGTTCTTGATAATGCTTTTGGTTTTGGTCATGGATCTGTTCGTCTTTGAAACCCATTCTTTGTTCTGCAGCTGGGGATGACAGCCTAACTGTTGAACGTTGTGTCAGTTTGAAGAAGAGAGCTTTTTTTTTTTATAGTCTTGTTTTTCTTTTGTAACTCTCTCCCACCCCGTTTTTGCATTAAAAAAATCATGTGGAGATTCACCTAAATCTGAGTTGCATCCCCTATAGAAATCAAGTGATACTTGATATCTGTAGGGCATCGCTTTCATTTAAATTATGCTTTGGATTCATTTAGCAAATTTCATTTAAATTTCCTTTTAAATTAAAACATTTTTAGGGAATGACTAACCTCCTGCTGTGTTTTACCTGCAACTGAATAGTTTTATAAGAAACTTCCTGAAACTTCATATTTCATGTAGTGAAATAATTGGTCCTTAAAATGCCTATTCGCTTAGTCAGAATTAAGTATTTACATGTAATTTTTAAAGTGGTTATTGAAGAGGAGAGAACTGACTCATGTTCAGTCCTCCAGTTTTATACACATCTCAAGACTCCAGGTTTGAAAGGAAAAAGCAGACTTCATTTATTTGGATTCTAGGGAGAGGTCACGGACAAAATCATACTGTGAATTGGTGAACCATAATTTATGAGTTAATGACTGACCTGAAGTCCAACAAGATACTTATCTTCCAGATTCCACCCCAATTTCATCTAGTTTGCTTTTTCTTCTTTTTAATACCCTTGTGATTTGTCAGTTAAAAATGGAAAAGCAGGGTCTGCTTAAATAATGATAGACTTTCTGAAAAGAAAAAAAAAAACTCACAAAAACCGACCCAAAAAAAGCTTTTAAGAACTTCTCAAACTGCAGCAACTTCACAGAGTATCACAAAAAATATCCTTGCTGCAATCACACGAACTTGCAAAAGCAAAAAAATCCCAGTGAATTTTAGTAACTATATATAGACATTTTTATTAATTTCAGAATTACTGACAGAATCATTATGCTGTGACCTCTAAATGTGTATTATTGACCTGAAAAGCACTTTGATCATGCTGTGTTATAAAATCCTGGCTTATTAGCTGGGCTGTACTTGTGAGATTGGAGGAGAAATGCAGGTGGATTCCATTCCATAGGTATGAAATAATGAAAAAAATAGAAAAATGGGACTGTTGTGTGTTATGAAGACTCCATACAGCTACCTGTTGCCTTTTGCTTTCCACCCCAATTTCATCTAGTTTGCTTTTTCTTCTTTTTAATACCCTTGTGATTTGTCAGTTAAAAATGGAAAAGCAGGGTCTGCTTAAATAATGATAGACTTTCTGAAAAGAAAAAAAAAAACTCACAAAAACCGACCCAAAAAAAGCTTTTAAGAACTTCTCAAACTGCAGCAACTTCACAGAGTATCACAAAAAATATCCTTGCTGCAATCACACGAACTTGCAAAAGCAAAAAAATCCCAGTGAATTTTAGTAACTATACATAGACATTTTTATTAATTTCAGAATTACTGACAGAATCATTATGCTGTGACCTCTAAATGTGTATTATTGACCTGAAAAGCACTTTGATCATGCTGTGTTATAAAATCCTGGCTTATTAGCTGGGCTGTACTTGTGAGATTGGAGGAGAAATGCAGATGGTTTCCATTCCATAGGTATGAAATAATGAAAAAAATAGAAAAATGGGACTGTTGTGTGTTATGAAGACTCCATACAGCTACCTGTTGCCTTTTGCTTGCTTTAGGGACATCTTTACCTTTGAAATCTACTTAATGTCAGAACGTGTTTTTCTATTTGGAGCCGAAACTGCATATTCACAAAGAAAATGGACTTGGGCAATAGCGAAGGTAATACTGATAATTATCTTTTCCGGTTAGGCCAGAACCTTTGTGCGAAGAATAAAGTGTCATTGTTAGCTTCAAATCCTCCGAGAAGCTGTTCTTGATGAATACTGATCTGTCTCGGGTGTAAAGGTTTCTCGTGCAGCAAGAAGAAATCACTTCTGTGATTTAATATTTGAAACAAGATAAGAAAATAAAATGGAAAAGGAATTGAAGGAACATTTCAATATTAAAGGTGCTCTGGTATAAAGATAGATATATATATACATACACCCTACATGAATTTATTTCAGCTAAGTTGTTTATGGTTGCAATTCTGTTCTTTTATTTGTTGAAAGAGAATTCATAAAGCAGTACCCTATTTTATAGAGAACCAAATCCTAATAGTCACATCACTAATTAAATCAACTGTGGTTTAAAAAAGCAAAAACGTTTGAATTGTAGAGTACGAATGGGAAAAGTGTTGTACTTCATTTTATAATTTAAACTTAGTGTATATATGGGTTTATGAATGATAAATCTGAAAGTCTTTTTTTTTACTGTGGATTTCATCCTTGAATCTTATAGATGTGCAATATCTTGATTTGTTTTTTTTTTAGGGGAAGAGGGTTTTTTTTCTTCATCTGACTCACCCCATTTTCTTTGGTAGCATTTTGTTCCCCCTGTGGCTGAATGCTTATTAGAGAGAGACTGTGACCTGATTGGCCAACTCTACTACAAAGATTGCCATAGCCTGGACCAGTGGAGGAAAGGCTGGTTTGCTATAGAGAAGTCGAGCCTTTATTTTTGTCTTGAGATGGAGAACGCTGAAGAAGATTCCATATATCTGAGGAGGTTGCAAGAGCTAAGTAAGAATTTTGCTTAACATCTAGAATTCAGGAAACGCTCTACGGAATTAATTCACCCTTAAGGACATTTCTAGTACTTTCTCAAGTTATAAACATTCAGGAACTCCATAACTATTCCTTGGCATGAGGCAGATGCTCTTCCAACTCTCCTCTAACTATGGTGTTGGTAAAGTTCTGTCTTGGAATTTTTTCCCCCTGCTTAGTGGCACACGCTAGAGAGATTTTTCACAGCTTCATAATGAATGAAGACAATTTTTGTTCCAGTTGCAGCAGTATCTCTCTTACAAGAGTACGGAATTGAATAATAATATATGACCTTTTGGGATTATTGTCTCATATTTTTGACAGGGCAGAAAGCCTCTCTGCAGAGTGTATTCTGGAGGTGATTGACAGGCCTAGTTTCAAAATGCTCAAATGTACTGGAAAAATTATAACTCTCTTGGAAAACTATTTCACAGACTAATAGACTTTTCTTTTTTTCTGGCACTAAAAATATTCTTTGCTCAATATCATGACGTGGAAAGATAATAATATTTATACAAATGGTTTTCTATGATCAAGTTTATGTCATTGTCTGTAATTCTGCTCCGAATCCTCTTTAAGCATATCTGCCCTATTTGTTTTTACATTGAACGAGGCACTATGTTATGTAGGAAAGCAAAAATCAGTTGAGGTTTCATATTAAAGTAACACAGAGAGATAATTTAGCTCTTTATTGATGATCCTCTTTATAAATGCTGTCAGATTCTGGTCTGTTTTGCAGGAACTTGCAGAAATGCCACGAGGCTTTCTGCTGTTTATTTACTGCCACCTTATATTTGCTGTGAATAACACCGTGAAGGTGGTTTTTAATCAGGAATATTTTTATGCCTCCAGCTATCTTTTAACTGGTGAATACGTTTTTTGATCTTGATTCAGAATTAAAAGGTTAGGCAGTGGGAGAGCTGCTTCTGATATTACTTTTGATAGTGCAACTGTAATTGCTCCTGCCCCAATCATCTGAGCATCCAAAATATGTGTATATCTCAAGTATAGAAAGGAAACACACATTTAGCTTTTGGTTGAGAATCATTTTAGCCTGGGTTTTGATTTTTAAATATTAGTTGTATAACAGTGGTTTTTGGGAATAATATATACCCATAGTCCCTTTTTTTTTTTTTCCTTTGATTTCTGGTTTCCCCCAAAATAAATCTGCTCCACTGTTAAGACAGAATTGTATAACAAACATGCCAAATAATGAGCTATCAGTGGAAATAGTCACTTACTTGCTTGATATTTGACACAGTAGATGAGGCCAGGAGCGTGTGTGACACAAAACCATCATATAACATACATCAGAATAGGTTTATTGAGCTTCACAGATATCCAGGACGTTTCTGTTGCTGGGAATGAGTTGAGATAAGATATGGGTTATATCTAAGACCTAAACTTTGTAAGAATTGACTTTTCAGAATTTAGAAATAGTAAACAGGTTACATTTAACTTCCCATTTTTGGTACAGCGCACAGCATAGGTTTGTAAGTCTTACTGGAAACTCTCCAGATGTATTTTCTGTATTATGTATAATGTGGGTGTTTTGCAGAGCCCTTTTTTTAGCAGGAATAGCTCAAGGCAACGTTACGAAGGGTGGCATTGGGCTTTACAGCATAACATTCCACTCACGTTATGTTGCTGTAGATACCTGCAGCCATTAGGGTGCAAGTAAATCAATGGATTCAAAAACCCAACTTCTCATCGTTATGTATTCTAAAACTTGTGTTTACAAGTTTAATTTTAAAATAATGAAACACTGTAGCGTGTTTTCACATTAAAAAGTACCTGTTTAACCTTTCTTTATAATTTTCTGGGTTTTTTTTCTCTCGAATGTGAGCATATTGTGGTATTCTGTGGAGTTATCTATTACAAGAAGCATTCTTTATTCAAAACGTTTAAGAATCGCGTGCTCCTTTTGTCACTGAAGATCATTTTGAAAACACAAATGATTTAGATGTGCCTGCATGTCTGTATCTATGTATCTGTGTCTGTAGAGATCATATGTGTGTGTTTTCTTTTCAGCCATCAGCACCGTGATGCAAAACGGAGAGAAAATAGACGTCCTGCTGCTCGTCGAAAAAGGAAGGTGAGGCTCCCACCTGAATAAAGCTTTGATCTGCTTTGATATTGATGTCTGAGAGTTCTTGCTCATCAGTCACGGAGCTTTTGTCATTTAGTGGTTGCTCCAGAGATAAAATTTGCAGACTTTTTAAAGGAACGGAAAGTCTTTGTGTGTTAATTACGTTTTATGTCTGTGTCAGGAAATGCTAACGAATCCTGCTTAATGAAAAGCAGTTTTCCCATTGAGAAAATTATTCCCACTCAGATTAATCTGCCAATAACGGTTTCTTCGAAAGGACCTGACTTCTTTTACCCTGTACAGAAAAAACACCTCTTTAGAGCATTTGCCACTTAACTTCTCAATTTTTGTTATCACTCTTATATCCCAGAATTCTGTGTCTCAGTTTGTGGGGGTCAGGATTTCGATGTTATGTATGAGTCCCCTCATTAGTCTTACTCTACTGTCTGCCACTTAACTTCTCAATTTTTGTTATCACTCTTATATCCCAGAATTCTGTGTCTCAGTTTGTGGGGGTCAGGATTTCGATGTTATGTATGAGTCCCCTCATTAGTCTTACTCTACTGTCTCATCTCAATTAACAACGAAAAAAAAAAAACCAACCTGTGGAGCACACATGTTCTGTATCTGCCTCCAAGAAGGTAATATTCTGCTGAGATGACTCATGATAAGGGAGGTTGAAACTTGAAGTGAGCTGGGGTATTCCTGTCTCATCTATTGGGAAAAATTGAAAGACGAAAGTAAAATTATTGAAAATAATTCTTATTTTGTAATAGATGTGGTTTGGGGTGATACCTTTTCAGTGATAGATTGTTGGACAAATGTCTGTGTGAGAAGTGGCGCCGTGTTTACACAGTGCTCTGAACAGGCAATAATAAGGTAATAAAAGAAGATTGTTTTTCTCTTTGTTGGGTAAATAGACCAAAAAAACCAACCTGCAGATACTTTAGATGTCTATTCAGAGTTGGAGAAGTTTGATGGAGAAACTCTTTATAACTTGTGTGTTCTGAATTTTAACTCTTCCTAAGATATCTTTTAAGTTCCAGAATTCAAAAAGGTGATGCACATCAGGAAAAAAAACACTTTTTTTTGTTGCTTTTTTTATTTTGAAGAAGCACATTGAAGGATTCAGCATTAAGTAAGCTACTTAGACCAACTGGGGAACCAGAGGTGTCTTATTCAAAGTGCAGTTCCAACAGATGAATACAAACTGTGCATCTAATTTCATAGATACCGGTGCCGAGCAGAACTTCTACCTCCAAGTCAGCTTTTATTATTTCTTTCATTATAATATTTCTGTCAAGTGAGGGTAGGTTTTCCCTGAACTGCTTTAATAGTTTAATGGGAATTCTGAAGTATTTGAAAATAATTTCAACGGGGGTAGTGGCTGGTTTATGGTGGCCGTGAATATGTTTAATTTTTCTCCACTGGAGTCTGCCATAAAGAATTTACATGAGTAGTGTTTCCATTATCTTAACCATTAGAAGCCATATGGGTGTATAAGCTTTGCCTAGTGATTCTTGCTTAGGGTATTACTCCCAAAGTATGCAGTTGTCCAGTGCAGTTGTGTGGTATTACATCTTGCAGTGATAAGAAATGTGATATGTGTGTGTGTGTAAAATGGTTAAGTATGAAATCACCTTTATCTTTAGACTCAGTTATAAATGTTAACAAACCCAGCAATTCTCCTCCTGCCCCTCCAAACCCTAGAGAAATTAATTAATGCGTTTGGGACGTCGTCAGTGTCTACTAAATGATATATCACAGTTTCTAGGCTTTCCTGTTTTGTCTGTTATTTCACAATAGTGTTTGTCTAGTACCAACTTTGGCATCGATTGATCACTTGGAAGAGACCCTAAATACTGATCTATTGATAACTTTCACACTAATTTGTTAGTAATTTAAACATAGGATTAATGATAAAATCCCCAAAAACAGTATTGCAAGAATGAAACAAAACAAGTAAGATTTTTTTTTTGTGAATTTTAAAAAGCTTGAAAAAAACCAAAACCAAACCCCACACCTAAGCAAAAGTAACCCTACCCTTTTTTGCATAAAGAAATAAAAAGGGCTGATGTCTTACAACATGCTGCTTAATTTTCTTAGAAAAAGCAATTAAAATACCTTGAATATTTTCCTACTGAAGCTCATACTATTCTGTTGTTTTTGTTACTGGCTTCAAACTAACTTCCCATTATCTGCAAATACATAGACCTTTTTTCACATCTCAGGCATTGGGTTGATAAATTAGGGAAAATCATACGTTTACATGTATCATATACCTTTTTCTTTGAGACTTTTTCCATTGGCTACTGTAGGAAAAACAATGACTTAAGTTGTTGCAAAGGCACTTCTCACAAGAGTGATGTCATACAGAAGTAAACAGTTCCAGAACTATAAAAACTTCCATTCCTACTGCTGAAATAATTATAATGTAATAAATCTGTGATTTCTGGACCTTTAAAAAATACTTAGTGAATTTATGTGTATGTTAAATTCACGGAGTACATAAATTTAACATTCATCTGACCCGAAACTACTCAGAGAAGAGTTTACAATTGATTTTGGGCTGGAAGGTGCATAATGCTTTACGCTTGTACAAAATACAAAAATTCAGAGAGAATATTACCAAAAGGAACATGAGGTTTTTCTCAAGTGTCTTAGGTATGAAAACAATCCACTCCTGCCTCCCCCCGCCCCCTCCTTTTTTCCACTTTCCCCCTTTCTCTACCCTGTTTTATTCTCTCTCTGTCAGAAGACTACCAGCTCAGAAATAAAATGTTTCAGTTGCACTATACATTGCAAAGTAATAGCACATTATGACAGACTCAAGCAGGCTAAAACATTATCAAAGCAAGAAGACTGTTTCTCTTTTGAAGGTTGTTGGGTTTGAAAGCTTAGTGTACTTCCTAAATTTTCACAATAAGCCTAGTTTTTCTCTAATTACAAAACCACAGAATCACAGAACGATATGGGGTTGGAGGGGGCCTCTGGAGATCACCTAGTCCAATCCCCCAATAGATATATTAATATTTTTAATATATATTTATATATATAATTCTAGATATATAGTTTTTTTCAGATCTAAAAAATGTTTCATGTTTGTCTTTGACTATCTTGAGGCTTGGAACTAAATGGTCTTTAAGGTATCTTCCAACATAAACCATTCTATGATCTTTGCCAAAGTAACTTAGAGAGGAACACTCTTCCCTTTGTAGCACCTGTTGAAATTTTGTTGCACTCTGGTCCCTGTTGGAACACTTTGTCCAAACTGTTAGAACTTTCTCCAGCCCAGCTGGAAATCCTGTCTTCTCACAATGCTGTTTTCCTGTGCCATCATCAGATGGTCATTTCCCTCCTCTGATGTTCTGCTTTCATAGTTAACTCAGTCTCTTGTTGCTGTCCAAACAGAAGTTGTGTAGTAGAGAGGTGAAGAAGCTACTCCTGTATGGTTTAACAGAGGTCACAAGAGGGGTCTGCACACTGGAGAGAGGAAAGGTGTCTGAAAACAACTGTATACAGTAGTTTTAAAATATCTCTTCTGTATATAAAACTTAAAGCAACATCTCTAATGCTGTACTTCAAGGAAAAAGATTTGTGCGGACAATTCAGATCAAATGTTTCTTCTCACAATGCTGTTTTCCTGTGCCATCATCAGATGGTCATTTCCCTCCTCTGATGTTCTGCTTTCATAGTTAACTCAGTCTCTTGTTGCTGTCCAAACAGAAGTTGTGTAGTAGAGAGGTGAAGAAGCTACTCCTGTATGGTTTAACAGAGGTCACAAGAGGGGTCTGCACACTGGAGAGAGGAAAGGTGTCTGAAAACAACTGTATACAGTAGTTTTAAAATATCTCTTCTGTATATAAAACTTAAAGCAACATCTCTAATGCTGTACTTCAAGGAAAAAGATTTGTGCGGACAATTCAGATCAAATGTTTCTTTTTTTTCCTGTAATCATTTAAGTTCTTGTAGGTGACATTGAATGTTTTCAGACCATAATGTAATCCAGATTGTGCCTTTTTTCTCCTTCCTGTTATACTTCTCTTATAGTTACCTCTTTCTTATTATAAATCACAGAATTGTCAGTCAGAAGGGACCTCTAGGGATCATCTAGTCCAAATAATAAACCTTCACTACATACTGGCACAGTTTCTTCTTGCAATACTTTCTTCTTAATCCTTTGATGACAGCCATAAGATTTCTTGTAAAATACAGTTATGAGGATTAAATTCTATAATCCATAAATAATCTAAACACAAGACTCAGATGAGTGTTTGAGTACTTAAATTATAATTTCTTGGGTATGGACTGGATGTGCTTCACCCTTAACAGAGCAAAAATATAAATCACAGAATTGTCAGAGTCGGAAGGGACCTCTAGGGATCATCTAGTCCAAATAATAAACCTTTACTACATACTGGCACAATTTCTTCTTACAATACTTTCTTCTTAACCCTTTGATGATTTTCCTGTAATCATTTAAGTTCTTGTAGGTGACATTGAATGTTTTCAGACCATAATGTAATCCAGATTGTGCCTTTTTTCTCCTTCCTGTTATACTTCTCTTATAGTTACCTCTTTCTTATTATAAATCACAGAATTGTCAGTCAGAAGGGACCTCTAGGGATCATCTAGTCCAAATAATAAACCTTCACTACATACTGGCACAGTTTCTTCTTGCAATACTTTCTTCTTAATCCTTTGATGACAGCCATAAGATTTCTTGTAAAATACAGTTATGAGGATTAAATTCTATAATCCATAAATAATCTAAACACAAGACTCAGATGAGTGTTTGAGTACTTAAATTATAATTTCTTGGGTATGGACTGGATGTGCTTCACCCTTAACAGAGCAAAAACCCTGCCATTATTCACCATGGAGTCACTATCGTTGACTATTTGTTCTGAAGTGTGAACTTTTTATCAATTTTTTTTGAACTGGAAGAAGTAGCAGGTATATAAACATCTGGAGAAGGCACTGAGTTTATATTGTAGGAATGCATTTTGGTTCCAAGTCTGTGCAAGGTAGTTGTTACTCTGCCCTTAGGTACATCTTTGTAAGTATGGCAGTAAAAATTCTTTCAAACATGTTTACTTCTATAAGCTTAAAAGTATCTTTGACAGTTTTGTGGTACATGGAACATTAGTAAACTTCAGCTTGTGTTTATATGCTTGGTCTTAAGCTTTACATTTAATATAACTTTATATTTTGATGATGGCAATTAGTGCAGTGAGAAATATATGTATTTTTTATTACTACTCTCTGAAAACTGTGTGGAAGAGACAATGACACAGATATGAAAAGCAGAAGCTCCATCTGCAAAGCTCTCTATTACTTCATGAAGTTCTGTAGAAGACCTTCTACCATGCTTTGAGCAAAGTTCTGCTTTTCTGCTGGTAACCATTTCCCCTTTCATTTTCATACCACCTCCCACATTCATGGAGATAAAGAAATGGTTTCCAAGTAGGAAAAACTGTTCTTAAGTTTGGCTGAAAGCGTTAAAATCAGAAAGAATGCTTAAACTTCATATTAGAATGTTGCTGTATGTTTTTATGATTTAAATCTATCCTAGGCATGTTCTCTCTGCCAAAAATGCTGTGGTTTGAGATGAGCTTTCTAAGCCACTTCCACAGTAAATTGAATTCTGAAGTGTGTCTGGTACCGGTTTGGTTTCCTTTTCTTCCTTCTTCTCTTTTCTGCTTTTGTAGTAAATGCTGAAATTGTTTCTCTGACTTTTTTAGGTGAGATTTTTGACTGGGCAATGTTAATAGTTTTTTGGAAGACGATTAGTTGCGTTCCATGAACAATCCCAGCTCCACAATAGCAGCGAGTTTTTCACATTTGTATTTAGAACTGTCAATTTCTCTTTCATGACTGTGGTGCTATGGAACTGCTACTTAAACACAAACCCCATTTTCCTTGTCAATTAAGTAACCTCTTCCTCTGTAAGTTGAATTCAAATTTTGGAAAGCAATGAGAGCGTCATCTCTTGGTAGTTCTGATACACTTATTTCTAATGTGCTGCATTGAGGGGAAGATTCGTAGAATACAAGATGGTCCTTTTTCCCATAGTTCAGGCAATTCATATATCACGACAGTTGATTGACAGGCACATGATTTAGACTTTCATATCTCTGTGAGAAAATACAGATAAGTTTAAATTACCTTTGAAGTTCAATACACTACTATATTTCCTCTCTCCTCCACTGGTACCGATTCATTGATATACAGCAGAGTTGCCCTTTTCTTATTTAAAAGCAATAATATTTTCACTTTACAGTGTGCTGCTTCCTGTACATATCGTAATTCTTTCGATAACAAAAAAATAATCTGTTGAGACTTCTATTTATCCTTTTGCGTAATACCACAATGCAAATCCTGCTCTTCTGCAGGGAAAATAAAAAGACAGTAATATGCATATATATGCATGCATCTCTTGCGTTGGGAAGGACCATAAATCTTTTATAAATCATAGCCCTAACCTCTGCTGCTCTGTGAATAATAGTGCTAAAGGAATAGTGTAACGTGCACTCTCAGACCCTTTTCCACTCATTTCCTCTCATATATGGCTCCAGCAATATCAGAGGGTGTCAGGGTAAAGTGTTCTTTGGAAAACATTGGCTGGGAACCACCCATGTTGGATATCCATTCTGGAAGGTCTTCAGAAAATATTTGAAAGTATTGAATTATTGAACATTTTGCTGTAAAAATTTGAGAGCTATATGCAAGTTATTGTTTTTCCTTATTGTTTTTCCTTAATGGAAGAGAGAGGCTGAGTGTTTCTACTAGCCAGGCATGTCTGGTGGTTAATGTGACACTCAAAGTCATGAAATAGAGAGTTTTTAAAAAGGGGCTTTGGTCAGATGGAATATTTTTGTGTCTCCTGCTCTGCTGCTGAATGGTTAAGTGTCTATGGTGGATTCTGAGAATCCTTCAGATCCTGGGTCTGTGCGTGTACATGGACTGCGTCCTCTCTTCCTATCAAGATAGGAATGCTACAATGGAAACGTTTATAAAAATTGAAAGATGCTAATAAAAAAAACCCTGAAATGAAATATTCCGTCATTATATAAAATGCTTTGGTTTTTTTCCTAATTAAAATAGTAAAAATGAGTATTTCGTTATATTTTGATAAAAGTATTCTCACAAAAGTTTAGTCGAACGGTTTAACTTTTCCTAAGTAGCAAATTAATTTTCATTAAAGAAAATGAATCCCTTACATTTCTTTAATGGGAGACAAAGAGTACGTATGTAGAAGAGTTTGCTTGCTATTTTAACACTTAAACCAGTTTTTTATTGCATACCATACATGCATATGGGTGGACATATGCTGCAGAACCTCACAAAACCAAGCCAGACTAACAAACTGAACACAGGATTTATTTTACAAGATGGTAACAAAATCAAACCAAGTTTTACTTTAACAGGGGTAAAAATAAGATGTTATTGTAGTGAGCTTTAAGTAATAAAATCAGAACAGGGCCATGATTTGAGATAATGCAACGCTTTAATTGCCTGTTTAACTTATTCTGCCTCAACTCTTAGTTTTTTCATCCGTGTTTCTTGGCTCTGTGATTTTGATACACGTGTGTGAAGGAGGGAATTTTAATGTCTCAACTCCACTCCAGAAGTGAGAGGAGGATAGAAAAGAAGGAAAAGCCTTTTTCAGTATTGAAAGTTGTTTCTTAAATCTCTGTTTCCTGCTTAACTCTGACTTGGACTTGGGAATGCACAGTGTCAGAGCAAGGCTGAAGAAGAGTAATTAAAATGATGGTCAGGTCCTTTCAAAGGCCTGTGTCGGTGTTTGTGGATCTTCTTCCATTTATTGTGACACTGCTGGTACAAATGCAGCTGGGAAGAAAAAAAGATGCTATAACAATAGGCCACCACCACAGCTTTATGTGGTGGAAAGTGCCTTGACGTCTTATTCGAAGTAATTCTTATTTTTTTCTGAACATCTGGTGTGTTGCTCTGGTACAATAACATCAATTTTCCTTTTCTTTCCCGCATTCCAAATATTTTTATACCTTTTTTTTCAGGACGCTCTACATCCATGGCCACACAAAACTGGATTTCATGGTCTGGTATTCGGCAATTGAAAAAGCAGCAGGTACAGATGGTAACGCTCTACAAGATCAGCAGCTCAGCAAAAATGATGTTCCCATTATAGTGAACAGCTGTATAGCTTTTGTGACACAGTACGGTAAGTAAAGTGGATTTTGTTCAACCTAAGATCATTTGTATAATACCGACGCTCCCTCCCAACACCATCAGATCTTATTGAAAGAATTTATATATTACCTAAAATAAAACCATACCCCTCGTTAGCCTCGCTGCTCTTTGATGCTGTGGTGACATAAACATCTGAGAATGGGCAGTTGGGGAAATACAACTTGGTAGATGCCCTTTATAGACACCATCCTATTCTAACAATCACAGAATTATAGAATTATATGGGGTTGGAAGGGACCTCTGGAGATCATCTCCTCCAACCCCCTGCCAAAGCAGGTCCACCTAGAGCAGGTCCCACAGGAACATGTCCAGGCAAGGTTTGAATGTCTCCAGAGAAGGAGTCTCCACCACCTCTCTGGACAGCCTGTTCCAGGGCTCTGCCACCCTCACAGGAAAGAAGTTC
>NW_015091190.1:336376-479282 GCF_001431845.1 Calidris pugnax | reverse complement strand
AATAAAAAGACAGTAATATGCATATATATGCATGCATCTCTTGCGTTGGGAAGGACCATAAATCTTTTATAAATCATAGCCCTAACCTCTGCTGCTCTGTGAATAATAGTGCTAAAGGAATAGTGTAACGTGCACTCTCAGACCCTTTTCCACTCATTTCCTCTCATATATGGCTCCAGCAATATCAGAGGGTGTCAGGGTAAAGTGTTCTTTGGAAGCCATTGGCTGGGAACCACCCATGTTGGATATCCATTCTGGAAGGTCTTCAGAAAATATTTGAAAGTATTGAATTATTGAACATTTTGCTGTAAAAATTTGAGAGCTATATGCAAGTTATTGTTTTTCCTTATTGTTTTTCCTTAATGGAAGAGAGAGGCTGAGTGTTTCTACTAGCCAGGCATGTCTGGTGGTTAATGTGACACTCAAAGTCATGAAATAGAGAGTTTTTAAAAAGGGGCTTTGGTCAGATGGAATATTTTTGTGTCTCCTGCTCTGCTGCTGAATGGTTAAGTGTCTATGGTGGATTCTGAGAATCCTTCAGATCCTGGGTCTGTGCGTGTACATGGACTGCGTCCTCTCTTCCTATCAAGATAGGAATGCTACAATGGAAACGTTTATAAAAATTGAAAGATGCTAATAAAAAAAACCCTGAAATGAAATATTCCGTCATTATATAAAATGCTTTGGTTTTTTTTTTCCTAATTAAAATAGTAAAAATGAGTATTTCGTTATATTTTGATAAAAGTATTCTCACAAAAGTTTAGTCGAACGGTTTAACTTTTCCTAAGTAGCAAATTAATTTTCATTAAAGAAAATGAATCCCTTACATTTCTTTAATGGGAGACAAAGAGTACGTATGTAGAAGAGTTTGCTTGCTATTTTAACACTTAAACCAGTTTTTTATTGCATACCATACATGCATATGGGTGGACATATGCTGCAGAACCTCACAAAACCAAGCCAGACTAACAAACTGAACACAGGATTTATTTTACAAGATGGTAACAAAATCAAACCAAGTTTTACTTTAACAGGGGTAAAAATAAGATGTTATTGTAGTGAGCTTTAAGTAATAAAATCAGAACAGGGCCATGATTTGAGATAATGCAACGCTTTAATTGCCTGTTTAACTTATTCTGCCTCAACTCGTAGTTTTTTCATCCGTGTTTCTTGGCTCTGTGATTTTGAAACGTGTGTGAAGGAGGGAATTTTAATGTCTCAACTCCACTCCAGAAGTGAGAGGAGGATAGAAAAGAAGGAAAAGCCTTTTTCAGTATTGAAAGTTGTTTCTTAAATCTCTGTTTCCTGCTTAACTCTGACTTGGACTTGGGAATGCACAGTGTCAGAGCAAGGCTGAAGAAGAGTAATTAAAATGATGGTCAGGTCCTTTCAAAGGCCTGTGTCGGTGTTTGTGGATCTTCTTCCATTTATTGTGACACTGCTGGTACAAATGCAGCTGGGAAGAAAAAAAGATGCTATAACAATAGGCCACCACCACAGCTTTATGTGGTGGAAAGTGCCTTGACGTCTTATTCGAAGTAATTCTTATTTTTTTCTGAACATCTGGTGTGTTGCTCTGGTACAATAACATCAATTTTCCTTTTCTTTCCCGCATTCCAAATATTTTTATACCTTTTTTTTCAGGACGCTCTACATCCATGGCCACACAAAACTGGATTTCATGGTCTGGTATTCGGCAATTGAAAAAGCAGCAGGTACAGATGGTAACGCTCTACAAGATCAGCAGCTCAGCAAAAATGATGTTCCCATTATAGTGAACAGCTGTATAGCTTTTGTGACACAGTACGGTAAGTAAAGTGGATTTTGTTCAACCTAAGATCATTTGTATAATACCGAAGCTCCCTCCCAACACCATCAGATCTTATTGAAAGAATTTATATATTACCTAAAATAAAACCATACCCCTCGTTAGCCTCGCTGCTCTTTGATGCTGTGGTGACATAAACATCTGAGAATGGGCAGTTGGGGAAATACAACTTGGTAGATGCCCTTTATAGACACCATCCTATTCTAACAATCACAGAATTATAGAATTATATGGGGTTGGAAGGGACCTCTGGAGATCATCTCCTCCAACCCCCTGCCAAAGCAGGTCCACCTAGAGCAGGTCCCACAGGAACATGTCCAGGCAAGGTTTGAATGTCTCCAGAGAAGGAGTCTCCACCACCTCTCTGGACAGCCTGTTCCAGGGCTCTGCCACCCTCACAGGAAAGAAGTTCCTCATGTTGAGATGGAACTTTCTATGTTTTTCACTTGTTTGCCTGATGTAGCTCAGCCTTGGGGTCCAGCACCTCCATGCAGAACACCCCAGCCCTGAAAATAAGCCATGGGAAACCAGGAAAGGCCATGGCCTGGACTGGTCAATGCATCTTCTGGGAAACTAACTATGAAGCCAAGTTCTGTCTTAAGGACCTACAGTCAGTTACTCATTGTTTAAGTAAATTTGGCAGCATAACTTTCCATAGCATTAGATCATATGCAGAGGATGGCCGTGTCCTCTTTATTACTGCAGATTCATCAATTTTCTTGTGAAATGCTAAATAGGCCTCAACCCTGTACAAATCTGTCTTCAGGATAAATGAGTCTGTAACCTCTGTCAGTATGAGAGAGCCTAATTTATATTTCAGTGATTGAAGTTTAACTAAATATCCTGAATATGGCAACACTGCATTATGGTAACAAGTTGTGTGTGGGTTACAACTATTGCCTAAAACCAAGTAAAAAAAAAACAAACAACCAATTTTGCTAAATTATTTTTTAATCATTAGCCGATATTCTAAGTATAGTTTACACTGTTTTATGCATTAAAAAGTTGTTAAAGCAGGGAAATTATGTCCACCACTCTGAACAGTGTGTGTTCTAAATTAAAACTCATTTCCTAATGTCCTTTTAAAAAGTTAGAACTTTATTGAAAAATATTTTTTTTTCAGGATCAGCATTAGTGGGTGTTAAAATGCTTGTTTGAAAGCTGAAGGAATTATTTGTATGCGTTAAGTGTATATAAGAAAAGATGGGGTCTGTATAAAATACGATTCTCTTTCAAGAAATGTGGGGAATGCAGGAAACACCTCAACGAAGAGAAACAATGGGACTGCACAACTATGTCAGACTTCCAGAAATTAAAAGATAAAATGTTTGGCTACTCTCATATGCAGTAATTGAATGTAGTGTTGACTGTGGTTTAGACTACGGATTTATTTTTTTTTTAAGTTGGCTTTGGCCTTTGCTGGTTTTAGTTGTTAAATACAAGGACAGTGGCTGCTTGGTGTCTTCCTGAATGTGAGAAAAATCAGGAAAAAAAAGAATACTTTTTACTAATCTTGAGGCTTCTAAGAGTGAAATTTTTCAGGTTGGATGACCGCAATAGTATTTGCTGAGTCCTAACTTGAGTTGATGAGTAGGGTAAGAAAATAGTGGGTGTTTTGCTCATGAAAATACCTGTTTTAAGTATAATACAATACCAGGTATCAAAACTTCTTTCCTTTACTGTGCCTTTGGAAACTAATGTTTTTGGAAGTCCTGAAGATATTTAGGGACTTGAAGTGCCTGTAAAGCATTCCAGAAATTGTGATCCTAGGCTTGCTTAATATTGCAATGTGTATTTTTGCAGAGGTCTGGTTGGGTTTAAGCATTTGGCAGTGGTTTTACTAACAAAGTGAGTATGTGCAAAAGGTCAGAGAGATTTTAGTTGGAAATACAGGATGTTTGGACAGCCAGATATGCTTTTCTTATAATAATGTTTGGAATTTTTAACAGAATCCTTGATTTATTTTTCTGTCCCATATTTCTACACCTTAGGTTTAGGTAGCAAGCAGATCTACCTTAAGAATGGCGATTCTTCCAACGTGGCTGAACTGCTGGAAAGCTTCAAAAAAGATGCCAGGAGTGTGAAACTAAGAGCAGGGAAACATCAGCTTGAAGACGTGACTGATGTGTTGAAAAGCTTTCTCTCTCAAATAGATGATGCACTTCTCACTAAGGAACTTTATCCCTTCTGGATCTCTGCTTTAGGTAATGGATTCAATAACACTCAATACAAGAAAGGCTGTGTCTACATTTTCAGTAGCAAATTTGAGAAGGTTCTTAATTACTTTGCCTTTGTTGGCCCATGTTATTTGACAATTGACAAAAGAATTGTAGTGAGCAAAAAAAATGTTTAGAGTTTGGCTGCAATAGACTTATGTTAATTAGAGTTTTTATTGCCTTTAATTGAACCATAATAATAATAAAAAATAACAATAGATCCCTGACACTATATCTATAAACAGTAGGCCAATATTGTGCTGTGTCATAGTTGGATCAGCCAAAGTAAGAAGTGGTGATTAATATTTTATGGAAGAATTGATGGTAGAATTCAAGAAACAGACAAATGTTAATGTAGGAAAAAAGCCTGTGCTCTGTCTTTTTACCGTATGTAGAAGCTTAGTTCAAAAGTGGCAAAATGTTGGTGCTTTCACATGCATGAAAGTTAAATGACAGTTTTTCTCCTTAAATTGTTCAAATATCTTTTATGAACATTCATAGAAAGTTATGTATATTAACAATGTAAATGTGTCAACAGCTGTTACTTGTCTTTTTTTTTCCTTAGAAATATTAATTTGATTTGAAAGAAAATCTAAGTAACTTCAATCCAAACTGTAACACGTGATGTATTTAAAACATGAGGGTGTGTCTCTGTATGGTTGAAAACAGAACCATGAGATTACTAATACATCAATTAGTTAGACATTACATAAATTGTGATGATTTTTTTTTTCACAAAACAACTATATTTTTATTTTTGTTTCCATATTGCGGTATTTACAGACTGCAAGAAACAAACTCTTTCCCTTCCAAACTGTGCTATAAAATTGCAGATGATGTGTAGCCATAAGAGATATGTAGGAAAAGCTAAGATAGAACATTATTTTCTTCCTTAACGCATTGAAATCATATAGACCAATTTACTGTGTGGCAAGTTTTGTCTTTAAAAAAAGGTATTAAAAGCATATTCCTCTCTGATTTTACTGAAGTTCAAACATGTGAAGGTTACTTCAATATTAACCACTAGAAGTTTGGGAAATTCAAGTATGAATATTACATGGTTTTGACCTTTAACCTCGATTTGGATGAACTGGAGGAAGGAATATTAAGGATTTATTCATTTACTACAAAATTTCTGCCATCAGAAATCAGAAAAAGTTGTCTTTGGAGCAATTTAGATTTAAATTAGCAGTTTTATGAAAGGGCATAATGGTGTTTCGGTGATTTACCTTCCCCAGTTGTACACGGGACTAAAATTCTGTTTCAGCTTTACAGCAGAGAATCCTGTCCTGTTATAGTTAAGGGGCACGGAAAGCCCTTGTGCAAAGACTAAAACACTTAGGAAGGTAGAGTAGACAACCTTTAAACTGTGTTTTTTTGGTGATTGTTTATTTTTCTTCCAATTACTGAAGAAATCAAAGCCTAGTGCAGTAGTTAGTGGAGAGTGTTAGCCATCCGCTGGAAGAGATGAGAGTTCTTCTGTGCTTTTCCTTGTCAGAAGCTTGAGACAAGCAAGAGAATGAGAAGAAAAAACTGAATAAATACATTAATTCAATTTACATCAACTTTGCTCATACCCAAAGCAGCATTATGCTCTGTAGTATCTGCGCAGCACAGGGAGACAGACTTCACTTGAAGGCAAAGAGCTGTGGCTGTGTCTCAGATACTGGAATTCCTGTCTTTGGCTCTGCCACTGTTGAGATCTGTAACTTTGTATAACTTATTTCCAATATATCCCCAATAATTTTTAACAGAATCCTTGATTTATTTTTCTGTCCCATATTTCTACACCTTAGGTTTAGGTAGCAAGCAGATCTACCTTAAGAATGGCGATTCTTCCAACGTGGCTGAACTGCTGGAAAGCTTCAAAAAAGATGCCAGGAGTGTGAAACTAAGAGCAGGGAAACATCAGCTTGAAGACGTGACTGATGTGTTGAAAAGCTTTCTCTCTCAAATAGATGATGCACTTCTCACTAAGGAACTTTATCCCTTCTGGATCTCTGCTTTAGGTAATGGATTCAATAACACTCAATACAAGAAAGGTTGTGTCTACATTTTCAGTAGCAAATTTGAGAAGGTTCTTAATTACTTTGCCTTTGTTGGCCCATGTTATTTGACAATTGACAAAAGAATTGTAGTGAGCAAAAAAAATGTTTAGAGTTTGGCTGCAATAGACTTATGTTAATTAGAGTTTTTATTGCCTTTAATTGAACCATAATAATAATAAAAAATAACAATAGATCCCTGACACTATATCTATAAACAGTAGGCCAATATTGTGCTGTGTCATAGTTGGATCAGCCAAAGTAAGAAGTGGTGATTAATATTTTATGGAAGAATTGATGGTAGAATTCAAGAAACAGACAAATGTTAATGTAGGAAAAAAGCCTGTGCTCTGTCTTTTTACCGTATGTAGAAGCTTAGTTCAAAAGTGGCAAAATGTTGGTGCTTTCACATGCATGAAAGTTAAATGACAGTTTTTCTCCTTAAATTGTTCAAATATCTTTTATGAACATTCATAGAAAGTTATGTATATTAACAATGTAAATGTGTCAACAGCTGTTACTTGTCTTTTTTTTTCCTTAGAAATATTAATTTGATTTGAAAGAAAATCTAAGTAACTTCAATCCAAACTGTAACACGTGATGTATTTAAAACATGAGGGTGTGTCTCTGTATGGTTGAAAACAGAACCATGAGATTACTAATACATCAATTAGTTAGACATTACATAAATTGTGATGATTTTTTTTTTCACAAAACAACTATATTTTTATTTTTGTTTCCATATTGCGGTATTTACAGACTGCAAGAAACAAACTCTTTCCCTTCCAAACTGTGCTATAAAATTGCAGATGATGTGTAGCCATAAGAGATATGTAGGAAAAGCTAAGATAGAACATTATTTTCTTCCTTAACGCATTGAAATCATATAGACCAATTTACTGTGTGGCAAGTTTTGTCTTTAAAAAAAGGTATTAAAAGCATATTCCTCTCTGATTTTACTGAAGTTCAAACATGTGAAGGTTACTTCAATATTAACCACTAGAAGTTTGGGAAATTCAAGTATGAATATTACATGGTTTTGACCTTTAACCTCGATTTGGATGAACTGGAGGAAGGAATATTAAGGATTTATTCATTTACTACAAAATTTCTGCCATCAGAAATCAGAAAAAGTTGTCTTTGGAGCAATTTAGATTTAAATTAGCAGTTTTATGAAAGGGCATAATGGTGTTTCGGTGATTTACCTTCCCCATTTGTACACGGGACTAAAATTCTGTTTCAGCTTTACAGCAGAGAATCCTGTCCTGTTATAGTTAAGGGGCACGGAAAGCCCTTGTGCAAAGACTAAAACACTTAGGAAGGTAGAGTAGACAACCTTTAAACTGTGTTTTTTTGGTGATTGTTTATTTTTCTTCCAATTACTGAAGAAATCAAAGCCTAGTGCAGTAGTTAGTGGAGAGTGTTAGCCATCCGCTGGAAGAGATGAGAGTTCTTCTGTGCTTTTCCTTGTCAGAAGCTTGAGACAAGCAAGAGAACGAGAAGAAAAAACTGAATAAATACATTAATTCAATTTACATCAACTTTGCTCATGCCCAAAGCAGCGTTATGCTCTGTAGTATCTGCACAGCACAGGGAGGCAGACTTCACTTGAAGGCAAAGAGCTGCGTCTCAGATACTGGAATTCCTGTCTTTGGCTCTGCCACTGTTGAGATCTGTAACTTTGTATAACTTATTTCCAATATATCCCCAATATCCCCATCCCTGGAGGGGTTCAAGGCCAGGTTGGAGGGGACTTTGAGCGACCTGGTCTGGTGGGAGGTGTCCCTGCCCAGGGGACTGGATGGTCTTTAAGGTCCTTTCCAACCCAAATCATTCTATTATTATTATTCACCACCCCTTCCCCTTTCCTCTCCTCTTATCAGTCTTAGGTATTTGAATCTTTAAACTACTTTGGGCCTTGGGGTGTTTTTCCAATAAAAATTAAAAAAGATGAAAAGGTCTTTTCCTTTCTGACCTCCGGGAACTCCTAGAAATACATTTGTACTTGTGCATACACAGATGCACTCACACACGTTCATGCACAAACTCCAGATTTAATGTTATTTGAGAGGAAAAACTGTCCTGGGATTTAGTCTTGAACTGTAGCAAAAGGTGGTTGAATATAGAACTGTCCCTCTTTATTGTTTCCCTCAACTGGTCTACACTAATGGACCTTGTAAGTAGTAGACTCTCAGTATTGCCTTTCTGAAGAAGACGATGATTTTAAAGCTGATCTGAAACCTTATTTTTAAACTGTAATTTTAAGTGACTAGATGATGACAATAGAGCTAATGAGAACTGCTGTTGGTTTTTAGTGTGTGTTGGTTATTAATGCTCAATGGTGCTTATTTTCTGGCAGATACACAGAATGAAAAGGAACGCGTGAGGAAGTACGGAGCTTTTATTCGGACGCTTCCACCAGTCAATAGGGCAACTTTGGCTGCTTTAATTGAACATCTTTACAGGTCAATGCAATTGATGCTCTGTAGCAGGGAAATTCTTGTAATGTGTTCAGTATGACTCTAACATAAAAGAAATGTGATTTGTTTCATTAACTGTAAGCATCAAAAGCTTACTTAGTTGTGATGATTGGTTATATTTGATTCCCTTTAATTTATGTGTTTTTTCTTTGGTTGTATTTTAGCAGTAAGTATCTATAAGGTATGAAACAGCCTTAGAGTGAGAGGGGGCTGCCAGTCTGTGTGTCCAAGGAGGGTCATTTTTGATGTAGCTTCTTTATATGAATGTTTGACCTCAGTCTGTTATTCTTCCAGAGGATTGTTGCAAATGGTTCTTGGAATTAAAATATTTTTTCAGGGCAAAAGCCCTTCTCCCCAATTTGTATTGCACATAATAACTTTGAGAATTAGCTACCCTTTCTGTTTTTCATCAGTGCTTCCTTTTGCAACTGAGGTAGCACTAGACAATATCCAAAATATAAACCTGTTTAAGCAACAAAGGTCATGTCTTATTCCTAGATCAAATAAGCAGCAGCAAATGTACAAAAAAAATATGTGACTTGGCTGATTCTACAGTGTCATCATTAAATAATAATGGTTTATATTATCTATCGTATTATCTATTTAACAAGTCACATTATATTACTGGCAAATTATACTGGGTAGAGAATGTGTAGAAACTTTTCTTTACAGGGTTTTGTGCTCAGAAATTACATTACATAACCCAGGTGTATAGCAGATGTCCTTTAAAAACTATTTATATTATTATTAAATTCATTGGTGCCATTATTGGGATAAAGATTCTAGTAAGTATTGAGTTTAATGATGTTTTTAAGCATATCCAGTTCAGATTTATTAATATGCTTTTTTATCTGTTCTGAAAGTCATTTGAATTCATGTTTGTAACAGCCAAAATTCTGCGATACTTTAATGTTTACTTCTAAAAGAGGACTCGTTATGTAAACAGAACTGAGATGAAAACTTTACCAGAAGTACAAAAATAAGAAGAATTTCATTTCTTTCCACGTTTTGTTTGATTGTAGATAGTAAGTTTGTAGGATATATTTTCATATATCATATAGCAAAGCTGTATGTACTTCTAAAAGAGGACTCGTTATGTAAACAACAGAACTGAGATGAAAACTTTATCCGAAGTACAAAAATAAGAAGAATCTCATTTCTTTCCACATTTTGTTTGATTGTAGATAGTAAGTTTGTAGGATATATTTGCATATATCATAAAGCAAAGCTGTACATAGCGTTGGTGTGGCCTCACCTTGGCCACTGCTTGCAGTTCTGGGCCCCACAATTTGAGAAGGGTATGAAGTTTCTTGAATTCATCCCGAGGAGGGTGACAAAGCTGGTGACAGGTCTGGAAGGAATGTCCTGTGATTGTAGATAGTAAGTTTGTAGGATATATTTGCATATATCATAAAGCAAAGCTGTACATAGCGTTGGTGTGGCCTCACCTTGGCCACTGCTTGCAGTTCTGGGCCCCACAATTTGAGAAGGGTATGAAGTTTCTTGAATTCATCCCGAGGAGGGTGACAAAGCTGGTGACAGGTCTGGAAGGAATGTCCTGTGAGGAGCAGCCAAGGACTTTGGGCTTGTCTAGTTTGGAGAAAAGGAGGCTGAAGTGCAACCTCATGGCTCTCACCAGCTTCTTGAGGAGGGGACGTGGAGAGGGAGGTGCTGAGCTCCTCTCCCTGGGATCCAGGGACAGGACGTGTGAGAATGGCTCAAAGCTGCATCTGGGGAGGTTCAGACTTGATATTAGGAGCCACTTCCTTAGTGAGAGGGTGGCCAAACACTGGAAGAGGCTTTCTGGAGGCCTGTCAGTCTTTAAGAGATGTTTGGACGGTGTCCTTAATAACATGCTTTACCTTTTGGTCAGCCCTGAAGTGATCAGGCAGTCAGACTAAATGATTAGTGTAGGTCCCTTCCAACTGAACCACTCTATTTTTAAATTATTCTTTTTGAAATCTACTCCATGTTCTGTAGATGTATTCTTAGGCAATTAAAAGAACAATCAAAACCTTCTAGATATGTTTATTTTTCCTTCGACAGGGTGCAGAAGTGTTCTGAAATCAATCACATGAACCCTCACAACCTAGCCATGGTGTTTTCCTCATGCCTATTTCAAACTAAAGGCCAAACTAGCGAAGAAGTCAACGTCGTTGAAGATCTAATTAAAAATTACGTGCAACTTTTTGATGTAGGTATCTTTATATAGAAGAATCCTAATTGCTCAGCTGTTAGCTACGCTAAAATATAGAAATCTTCTTAAAGAAGATCTTGCTCTTAGGTACACTGTCTGAGAATTCGCAGGGCTTTTGAACTCCAATTCAGTGGAAGGTGTTCTTTGTCAGCTTTAAATTTTATTTCCCTGGTGGCTTAGCCTGGGTTGGAAAGACTATATTTATAGGATTACTGTGAGCTACTGTTTTCCGAAGTGGTGCACATTCTTCTTGCTGACACCAGCGTACTCAATCGTAAGAAAATTTTAAGGGTATGTCTATTAAAAATAATCTTTTCATTCAAATTTTATGGGCCTGATCAGAATTGAAGCATGGAAGAATTCTGTGTTCTTAGACTCTGAGCTATGGTTATGATAAAGAGTAGAGAAAATGTTTGATTCCATAGGCCTGGAAAGAACATTAAGTCCAATGTGACAAAAAAGGTACAATTAGCAGCCATTTGAATTAGCCATTTGGGTTTAAAGTTTCCTTTGCCTCTATAACATTGTTTGGCAGTCTTTGTTCTATTATGTATTTGGTAAAGTTGATACTGCTGAATCCCATCAACGAAGCACTGTTTCTGACTGACAGAACATGATTAATGCTATTGCTAATTGTAAAAATATTTATTATTGTTACATTAATATTAATTATTTACTATTGTTAGATGTAAGAATTCCTCTATATTTATATTTGTATTTATTGTAGCTTATTATATTAAGTAAACCTTTGCTATTTTATGTTGTAATTTTTACACTAGCTCCCTTATACTTATTAATTGATCAAAATTTATCCATTTTTAAACAGATAAATGAAGATCAGGTCAGACAAATGGATATAGAGAACAGCTTTATTACCAGGTGGAAAGACACCCAGGTAAGTTACAACTGTCAACTGGTATGAAAACTATTTTAAGGAAGACTATTTTGCTGTTTACAGGTTTTTATACCTAGATTTCTAAACGTAAATTTCTAAGTTTGCCTAGTGACCAGCTTTGTTAACTGCAGAGCTGAGGGAAATAAAATGAAACAAAAGAGGAAGCATAAAGTTATAAGGCAGAAGAATTCTGGGGTACTTACAGGTTGCTACGTGCTTTTACTGAGCTTCATAAATTCTGCTAGAAGGAAATGGTCAGCATTTGCAAGTGTGAAAGTGATAACCTGTCTTTTTTTTTTTTTTAATTTTAAATGTGCATATTAAATACCTTCAAGTGTATATTAATACTTTTATTATTTCATGAGCTTTGGGTATACCTGGTCTCTCTTCATTAGAGTTTCCCCATCCGTTTGATTTTAAAGCATCTGAATCTTTAGCTGCTTCCTATTTTGTGACCTTTTCTGGAACCCCAAAGCACAACTATAACTTGGGGAAGTTTCAGACACATAGTCGTAGTCAAACTGAACTTTGGGATACAACATAAGAAAACGGGAGATCTTATGCCACTCATTATCATCTTGAGTTCCAGTCTTACCTGTAAAGGTAACAACTTTCAAAAAACTTCAGAGTGGTAAGAAACAGCCAAGTGACAGCACGTTTCACTGTCTGAATGGTATTTGTGTACAATCCTAATTAAAGTAAAAATGGGTAGGTTTCAAAACGCTACCAAGGTGGTTGGATTAAGAGCGGTAAAAGAAAGTGTAGGGAGCTTAAAAGCTTTTTCAGAAATCTGAAGTAGTGGAGGAGAAGCTTTCAGTGATTTTGGAGCTTATAGGGTTTTAGAAACTAATAGAAAGCTAGCAAAAAAAAAATCTATAATGCTTTGTCTGTTGGCTGCCTTCCCCCTTCCAGCAACACTTTTGTGGTATGTTGTAAGCCATCATTAGGAAAAAAAGGGTCTTGCAGACACACGTTGAAATTGCATGTTCTGTGAATTTGCTATCTGGAGCCTTATTTTTATCTCATATTCCCTTATTGTCTGGGTCAGAGTGGCATGAAGATTTCTGCCCATCATGACCTGCTGTGAATGCGCATATCCAAGGTAGAATGCTTATTTTCCTCCTTTTGATGCCTCTGGGGGAGTGACCAAGTCACTGGAAATGATTTAAAGTTTATTTCTGGTGTCTGTCTTGCAGAGTGGAAACATCTGCCTTAGTAATGGCAAAAAACCTACCTCAAATTTGATACCCCTAAGAGCATTCTGCAAGGCAGGGATTGAAGTGTCTTTAATGAAACTTATTATTTTTGAGATCCGTGAGAAGGACCTTACTGCATAGACTTTTAAATACATTATTTTCTGTGGTTTTACAACCAAAAAAAAAAAATGCTTGTTACACTATTAACATTTTCCAAGCAACTCTGGGAAGCTGTAATGGTTAAATATTTGTAATACCTTCTGGAAAAATTAGGGAGATATGAGAGGAGTTTCATGAGCAGAGACAGAGATAGTGGAGACGTTTTGATTAGGTAGGGAGAAAAAAGTAGAAAGGTAACTTGAAGGCTGTTGATGGATTGAATAATATATTAGCAACTGGTGGGTTTGTCTAAAACTGAAGCTGTGAGGAATATAAAGAAGACCCAAATAAAGTGGGTTTGTTCTCTATTTTTTCCACCCCAGATACCACTGCGAAATCACCTTTATGAGGTGTATTGTATTTAGAAGGATCCCTATTGAAGAAAAAGAGAGAGACTTGCTTTTGTGTTCGGGTGTTGTTTTAAATTAAAAGTTAAGGTTTTCTAAAATTGCTACTTTTTTTTTTTTTTTCTAAAAAGCTTCCAGCACCTGAAAAGCTAGTCCTCCAAATTTGAAACTTTATAGTCAAATTGGAACCTTCGTGAATAATTGGGCCTGTTTGCACTGATTTCCCTGGGACTCTCCAGGCTGTCGGGAGGCAGAGTTACAGAAAGATTGAACCAAGGATTTTAATTGTTCTTATTTTGCTCTCAGCAAGGTCTCTAGCATTAATAATCAACTTTCTAAATTGATGATTATGCCTACTGTGTTAATAGACTCTGGCTTGATTCTCATAACACACATGACTAAGCTTTAAATTCTTTACAAAGCCCAGTAATATCACTTTAACCTTAAAAATGAAACCAAATCTGCTGCCTCATCACAGAATTATCAGAGTATCATAGAATATCTCAAGTTGGAAGGGACCCATAAGACTCATGCAGTCCCAACTCCCTGCTCCTCACAGGGATATAGAACTCCTGGCTGTTCAGCCTGTCTTCGTTCCACATTACTGTCTATTTACCTAACCTGGGCTTTGTCAATGATGTTGTTATAAGAGATACTTTCAAAGACTTCAGTAAACCTGAGGTAAACAAAATCTGCTGCTGTCCTTTCACCTACTAGTATCTTCACTGTAGAGGACTATACCAAGCTGTGTGGTGTTGTCGATACACCAGAGGGACGGGATGTCATCCAAGAGGACCTGGACAGGCTGGAGAGGTGGGCCCAGGTGAACCTCATGAGGTTCAACAAGAGCAAATGCAAGGTTCTGCACCTGGGCCGGAACAATCCTCGCCACCAATACAAACTAGAGGGTGAGGTATTGGAAAGCAGCCCTGAGGAAAGGGGCTTGGGGGTGCTGGTGGATGAGAAGCTGGACATGAGCAGGCAGTGTGCAGCTGCAGCCCAGAAGGACAATCGCATCCTGGGCTGCATCAAAAGAAGCGTTGCCAGCAGGTCCAGAGAGGTGATTCTGCCACTTTACTCTGCTCTGGTGAGACCTCACCTGGAGTATTGTGTGCAGGTCTGGAGCCCTCAATATAAGAAGGACATGGACCTGATGGAGAGGGTCCAGAGGAGGGCCACAAGGATGATCAGGGGGATGGAGCACCTCTGCTACGAGGACAGGCTGAGGGAGCTGGGGTTGTTCAGCCTGGAGAAGAGGAGGCTCCGGGGAGACCTAATAGCAGCCTTCCAGTACCTGAAGTGACCTACAGGAAGGCTGGGGAGAACCTGTTTAGAAAGGCCTGTAGTGACAGGACGAGGGGCAATGGCTTCAAGCTGGAGGGGAACAGATTTAGACTGGAGATGAGGAGAGGGTTCTTCACTGTGAGGGTGGTGGAGCACTGGAACAGGTTGCCCAGGGAGGTGGTTGAGGCCCCTTCCCTGGAGATATTCAAGGTGAGGCTCGACGAGGCCCTGGGCAACCTGGTCTAGTTGGGGGTGTCCCTGCTGACTGCGGGGAGGTCGGACTAGATGACCTTTGGAGGTCCCTTCCAGCCTGGGAAATTCTATGATTCTGATTCTATTCTATGACTACCAGTTTAGTGAAGCATGAGTTGCCCTTCATAAATCCATGCTGACTAATCCCAATCACCTCATTCTCAATTGTGTGTTTCAAAACGCTTTCCAGGAAGATTTTCTCCATCATTTTCCTAGGGATTGAGGTGAGGTTGACCGGCCTGTAGCTCCCCACATCTTCCTCCTTGAAGACGAGATGGATATTTAAACTCATCCTGTGAGAGTGACTTTACAGTGATATCAGTGATTCCATGGCACTTGTGGATCCTGGTTGTCAGGCCCCACAGACTTACGCACATCTACTTTCTTTAAGTGCTCCTTAACCTGGTCCTCCTCCACTGAGAGGGTAATCTTCCTTGCTCCAGATCTTCTTTCCAGTTTCAGGGGCCTGGAATTCCTGAAGGTCAGTCTTATCAGTAAAGACTGGGGCTGGGAAGGCATTGAATAGCTTGGCTGTTTCTGTGTGAATTGTTACCTGGTCCTCTGCCCTGTTCAGCAACAGGCCTATGTTTTCCCTTGTCTCCCTTTTCCTGTACTGGTAGAATCCTTTCCTCTTGCCCTTTGCATCCCTTTGCAAGCTTCAACTTGAGATTGACCTCAGTTTTTTCTCACCTCATCGCAGCCCAATGGGACAGTAGCTCTGCACTTCTCTTGGGTCACCTGTCCCTGCTTCCATCTCTTCTACACTTCATTTGTACCTCTGAGTTCAGTCAGGAGCTCTTTGCTTATCCACTGAGGCCTTATAAATGGGAAAGGATTATTTGCAGTGCTTTACAGTGCTTAAAATTTAGACGGTAGCAGTGAAAAGGCTTCTTATTTTCAGGTGGTGAGGAACTGTCACATTTGTTCTCTTTCATTCTTAACACATTGCTAGAAATAACTACTTTTAGTTTCAGAGAGGATGCTTGTACGTGAAGAACAGAAAATTGGAAGAAAATGGCACTTCCTACTTTAGTTTAAAGGGAGAGAAAGGACTAAAATGCATTAGGAATTCGTGCTTAAACGCATACATTTGAAAATCTATTTTTTTTTCATCCCGTGGGAAAAAAGGGCTCCAAAGAATGTAGAAAATAAGTGCTAAATACTGAGATATGGTGTATAAGAGAGTGTCAGCTGGATACGGAGTCTCCCTGCTGAGCCACCTTGATGTGACATGTCACTGATATTAAATTTGACTGAATCGTGTTATCACCTGGGTTTATCTGTAAATTTTTGCTGTATTCACTAGGTGCTTCCTCAGATAATTTCCAGAGTAAGTTATTACACCACAACTATGATTTCCATCTTAGCATTTTTATTTTTTTTTAATATTTTTTTTTTTCTGGCAGGAGTCATTGTGTTTGTGTAGCAGAGTTGTGAATGTCCAAAGGTTTTAGGTGCATCAGGGCTGACTTTACCTGAGGTGTAGAAGCTCTCCCTGGCTCTCTCTGTGACCTTGGGAACCCAGTTGAGGATTGCTATTGTGAAACTAAACACAGAAAAATCTGTTTAGTCTCTTTTTTGTATTGCTCAAGACCTGATGTGAGCAAATGCTTTGGATTTCCATATGTTTTGGAAATCCTAGATTTTGGAATTTGGCATTTGGAAATCACAACAGATTTAAACAACTATCTGTTTGCTAGAAAAACTCAACTTGAAAAGGAGACAGAAAAAAATTACTATTAATGAAAAATTTTTCTAGTAGAATGTGACCTTTTTCACTGTTTTCTATAAATATTTTACTATTAAGACCTAATCATATATTTTTATGCTGTATTATTTTTATTGTATGAGAAACATGGATTTGTGCTATAAATGCTGTACATTATAATAAAGAATAAAGCCGTAAAACAGACTTGAATATCATAAAATGGCAAATAGTATAGAAGGTGATTAACTTCCCTGTTTCCCAGGCAGGACAAGGATCTCAAAGCTGTGGTTAATGTTGCTTTCCCTATAAAGAAAATAAGTAATGCAAAATTCCTAGAATGAACTCGGTCACTTGGGCATTTTAAAATTGTGTGTCTGAAGTGACTCCAGATTCCTACCTGGGAAAGAGGAATTCTTAATATTCAGTACACATTTTTACAACCTGTTATGAAGAAAATAGTAACTGAATTGCTAGATTTTAGGAATCTCTCTTAATATTGTATCTGAAGACCTCATGAAATGCCGAGTTTGAGCTAGAAAATGTTTTTGGATCTTAGCAAATCATTGGTATCTTTATTCTGTGTGGCATTTCCTGGAAAAGGAGCCACCAGAAGTGGAGACAGCAAATGTGAACAGCTCTTTGGGAGCACTTGCCCTGGAGAGAACGGCCTTTTTTTCTCTTTAGTTTTCTAAACAAGCAATGGACATGAGAGCAAAACCTCTGTCTTTAATGGTTGATAAATTGAAGGTTTAACTGCTTTTAAGGACAGGGACTGCATTCTCTCTGTTATCTCAGCCTATTACCCCTTGAATATAACAACCGAGGAATGGACTCCTCAAGAGCCTGACCATCATTTGTGGCAACTTGATTGTGCCTATGAACATTTTTCCCATCTGAATGAAGCTCTGGAACATTTTTTTGTTAGTTGCCAATTTTTCAGCGGTGGATATGATTAATGTAACTAGTGTTTCAATTTAAAAATACATTTCTCTGAAGCTCTTTGTGTGCATACCATGTGAAATGCATGGATGTCTAATGCCGAGGTCCGCTTGAATAAGAAGGGGATAATTCTGATCAAAGATGGTACACTCGCTATTATCTCAAAGTATTTCCTGCCCACTGATTAAAGAAGATTCTTTTAAGTGGTTAGAAGGCTGTTTTGAGATTTTCTATGTAACTTTTCCTCTAGAAGAAATCAATATTTCCCTAGCTATGCATAGTGTTAGTAGGTTTTGCTGGGGAAATACATTAAAGCCAGACCTGGACTAAGTGCTTTTGAAAAAGATTGACCTTTCTCTTTGTTATATTTTACATTTATAACTTCTGTCGTGAATTTAAAGTGCATATTACTCAATTTCATAATATAATAGATTATATGGATCCCTACACTTTATATTTTACCAGGCTTGGCCAAATAACCTTCTTTTAAACTGCTGTCGTTATGTCTGACTTAACATTTGAAGCTTTCATTAACACCAGGTTGGAAGGGACCTTTCAGATCATCAAGTCCAGCCATCAACCCAACACTGACAAAGCCCATCGCTGACCCATGTCCCTCAGCACCACGTCTGCCCGGCTTTTAAATCCCTCCAGGGATGGGGACTCCACCACTGCCCTGGGCAGCCTGGTCCAAGGCTTAACAACCCTTTCCAGGAAGAAATGTTTCCTAATATCCAATCTAAAACTCCCTTGGTGCAACTTGAGGCCATTTCCTCTTGTCCTATTGCCTGTTCCTTGGGAGAGGAGACCAACCCTCACTTTGCTACACCCTCCTTTCAGGGAATTGTAGAGAACAATAAACATTTTCAGAATAGAAACAGCCTGTAAGGAGTGTGCAAGACCATCCATATGGAAGAATCACAGACACAGACCACGTATTGTGGAGGTCGGACTTAGGTTTATGCAGAAGAAGTAGCTCTTTGGGATCTTTGGGTAGGCTTCCAGTTACTGTTAAAACTGTTGGCATGGTGCAGACCATGGCATGGGCGATTGCCAAATTAGGCCTCAAGCAGCCACAATTAAGAATTGTGTGTAAGAATCCATTTAACATCTGACAGTCTACACATTATTTCATCAAAACATGTGCATACGTGCGGAAAATTTTTTCAGTGGTGCCCAGTGACAGGACATAAGGGAACGGGCATAAACTGGAACAGAGGAAGTTCCATCTCAACATGAGGAGGAACTTGTTTGGTGTGAGGGTGGCAGAGCCCTGGCAGAGGCTGCCCAGAGAGGTGGTGGAGTCTCCTTCTCTGGAGACATTCCAAACCCGCCTGGACACGTTCCTGTGGGACCTGCTGTGGGTGACCCTGCTGTGGCAGGAGTTGGAGGAGATGATCTCCAGAGGTCTCTTCCAACCTCTACAATTCTCTGAAAATCAGAGATGCAGGTACTTAATACATTTGAGTATAGAGGTAGCTATAATAGTATTATCTCCAGGCCAGTGATGCAGAGTAGTCAGGGAACAACCCAACCAAATTTCTGCTGAAGGTCTGGAAGTTCTCATGTCTGAAATGTGGCTGAAGTTCCGTTCCAGGTGGCACTTCATTAGCTGCTCTTCATTTTCTGTCCACCATATACTTACGCCAGCTGTTTCTCCTTGCTGCTGTAATTTATATCACATTTTCTCTCCATACGGTTGTTTACATGAGCCCAGTGGAAATCAAATGTCAGCTTCATTCTTATTTCCAACCTTTTTCTGTAATATCATCTGAAAAGCAAATTTTACAACTAAATGAGCTTTTTTGAGTCTTTGCCACTATAATTAAGCAGCTTTCTTCAAAGTAGCTTTGTAATGTTTTTCCGCAGAAATGTTTCCATTAGTTTTCTATTCTCAGAGGCTCAACTAACTTTAAAGTCACCATTTTTCAGAATGTTAATGTTCTTTAAAATTGAGTGCTGCCATTTATTTTTCTATAGAAATATAGTTTGAGCTTCTGTAAATTAGTCAAAATATATCCCAAAGCTTGCCTGTTCCTATCATTTTCTCCATATCTTATTCTGTGTATGAAGTTATTTTACTTTTCTTAACCTCTTCCTGTTTGTAGTAATGTATAAATAAGTAGCGTCACTATGATTACTGTTGTCAAAATTAAGACACAAATTGTTATTCTTAATGTGATTATTAATTCTTCATATTGGCTTATTAATAAAAGGGTGCACATCCCGAAAGGGCATTTTTCTGCCTTATTTTTTCTTCCTATGCTGTTATCATCACCATGTATTTAGTTTTAGAAAATATTTCTTTCCTGGGATGAATTACAATCTTCTGAAGATGCTTATCACTATGCTGCAAGGGAAGTAGAACAGGCAAAACCTGAAAGCATTTTTAACTGTAGAAAAGTAATTTCTCATCCATGAAGATAATTTTCTTGTCATAGATTAGCAAATATACTAATGATGGAAAATACTAAATTCCTTTTCATGAATGAGATTGTTCTCCATCATAAAATGATAGATTTACTGACTTTCCAGTTTCTTTGTAAATTTAATATTGTTAGACATTCTTAAATTATGTTTGATGGTATTGAGTATATTAAGCTATTATATATTATTTAATACATTTTCTTTATCATCTAATTAGACATGGAATACAAATATTTCTCAAAAAAATTTACAGAGCTGTATTTAAGAGGTTGATATCAAAAGCTTGTTTTGATTGCTTTTTTAAGTATGTAATGACAAGTTTTCCGCGTCAGTCTTTGTAGTAATGAATTGTGATTATCTGGATATGTACATATGGATACATGACCATATATTCTGTTATTTGAGAATTTTCCTCTCATTTTTAACAAACTCATTTTAGTTTGGAATTCCTATCCCGTCCTTTTTCATGGTATTAAATTCTATTGATCTGTTTTGGCTCTGGAGTGAGCCTGGCTAACCTCTACATCAGAGTTATGCTTCTGGCAGTTTAAGATACTAAGGTGTACACAGTCTTAGACTTTGCAATCTTAAATATCAATTTAACATTTCCATTTAATTAATATCCCCCTAGTTTTCCTGCTCTTGAATGTAGGTTTGTAAAATATGTTCATTTTGTTTGATATTACTCTGTTGGATTTAGGCAGGGTTTGGATTTTCCTCCTGAATCTGTGAATAGGGTGGGTTTTTTCCTTACACTGGCCAAATTAAAGTGAATATAGTGCAGGTTTTCCCATTTGAGTCAACATTTGGACTATTTTTGTAGATAAGTGGATTCAGTAGGTTCTAGCACATCTACTGGATAATAATTGTACTTTTCCTATTTAAATGGATATTTTAAATATTTATAAGATAGTCAAATTTTTTTTTGTTGTGTTTTTTTTTAGGTTTCCCAGGCTGGAGATTTGCTTATTGAAGTTTACGTGGAAAGAAAGGAGCCAGACTGTAGTATTATCATCAGGGTTAGTGTGCAAAAGTTTTCACTAAGCACTTTCTTGTGAAGCACACCAAATTTATTTTCATGCATGTTTATATACAGTTACATAATGAAAGTATGAATTTATATCTATCACTATTCTTTTAAATATATTTTTTTAAATTTTCTCTGTTGCCTAACTTTTATAAAGACTGAATATTATGTACTTTTAAGGAGAATTTTATGATAAAGTTTTAAAGGGGAGATGGTTGGATTTAGATGATCTTAAAGGTCCCTTGCAACCTAGACAATTCTATGATTCGGTGTTGTTAGTTTAGTTTTACTGCAATAAACAATGGTATAAATTCTCACAGCTCTATTGGTGCAACATACTGGAAGAGTAACAACTATACAGTGAATGCTGGTTTTATTCAATTGTACAAGGCCATTTAAGTGACCTTCCTCCTGATTTTTCTCTCTGCCAGTGGCTATCTGCTTGCCTTGAGTGCTAGGAAACCAAAGGTGGTTACTTACTATATAACTGAGATTTTTCAGCCTTGTATCTGATGATATATTTTAAACACACTCCTCTCAGTGTAGTTGTCCTCTATTGTTTGGATTCTGAAGGAAAAAAAAATTCATTTCTGTAATGGCAAAAGACAGATATTGTTAAGATGGAAGTAGAAAAAAAAAAAGGTACTTTTATAATATTTACCTTCCCATACCCAAGAAAACATATCAAGGTGGGGTTTTTTTTTTCTTCCTCGTGGAGATATTGTTAAGATGGAAGTAGAAAAAAAACGGTACTTTTATAATATTTACCTTCCCATAAAAAACATATCAAGGTGGGTTTTTTTTCTTTTTTTTTCTTCCTCCGTGATTTTTCAAGGTTAGAGAAAAGGAATTTAAAGTTCCCGAGTTATCAGTCAGATAAAAATTATAACTTTGATTTCATGGAACAAAATAAGGAAAGCATGCTGGAGTCTGACAAATAATTAATGGGTTTCCAACTCAGTAAATCTGGTGCTGCTTTTGTTTTTAAGTTAATTGCAGGGAGGAAGATTTTGAAAAAATAAATCATAAATCAGTAGTTGTAATATATTATAAACTGTACTCAAATTGTATTACAGGTATCACCTTTGATGGAAGCAGAAGAATTAACTAATGATGTTTTAGGAATCAAAAACATTATTCCCAACAAAGATGATATTTGGGCTGCTTTTGAAGTCCTTGAAAATGGAGAACTAGGTTAGTGACGCTTAGATTTATGCATGTTCATCAACTGTTATTATTTTTATTTTTCAATACTGAACATAATCAAAAGCTTAGTTAAAGTGTTACTAAAAAGTTCATAGAAACAAAACAAAAATGACCCTTTGTGCCACTGTTCCACATGTGATTCCTGAGGCATCTACATGATTTCTTTCTACACTTTGCCAGAAATAATGTGATGAATTGTTTTAAAATGCTTATAAATTGGGGGCGGAAAAAATCTTCTTTATATTACTCTGCTTCGCAGTTCATTACTCATCAGCTAAAGAAAAGCAGGTCTTACCAATAAGTCTCAAAGAAGAAACTTATTTTCATTACAATGTCAGCAGTTCATTTTATAAGGAATAATGTTTTTCAGAAAATACGTGTAATACTTAGGGGAAAGGATCTTTTTTATTATTTAGTCAATTATTTTATCTGTCTAGATGAAAAAGGAGGCATAAAGTGTGTAATCCTGCGTTATGGCAAGTGGCATAATGGTATATTTAGCAGAATGTTGAAACATTTGTTTTAAATATGGTTCTGCTACCGACAGGAGCAAATGTCACATGGTCACAATATTCATGAACCGTAACGAGGTTTTAACATTGGGAGCACTTAATGTGTGCTGGAGCTCGCACTTTATTGCTAGAGATGCTTGACATAAAGTAATAGAGATTTATTTTTTTAAATCAAAACGTTGTATTTTGGTGAATATTCATCATCTGATTGTTGAAGAATAAATGGGGGACAGAAATGTGCGTTTAGGAAGAAGCACATTTAGTTTGCGCTTCGTAACAAGTCACTGCTTTTACTATTTTCATGTTACAGAAGTGGACTGTGGGCTAGTTTCTGTAGTGAAGATACATATTTTCAAGTTAAGGAAAAAAACAAACCAAACAAAGATTATTAAATGTTTCAGGATTGTTTGAATAGGTTTTTTTTGTACTCGATTTTCAGATGTGCTTACAATAATCTCTTCAGATTCACTAATATTCCTGATATATCCGGACTTGACCTTGGCAGGAGCAATAGCGAGATGGAAGTGCATTCTCCTTTTTGACTGAAATAAATGATCCTGATCCCTCTTTGCATCTCGCAGCCCCCTGGGGTTGCTGGGTAGAGCTGTAACATACAGAATTCATTTCCAGATTCATAGATGCGAGAGCCGCCTGACAAAGGAAGCTGGCATCTATTAGCTTTAGAAGAGTCCTGGTAACTCCTACAAGTACTCTAGAAATCCTATTTCTGTTGACTGAGTAATGGGAAAATTTGAAGAGGGAATTTTATTTTCTTAAACTTAATATATAACACTTGCTGGCAAATGAAAACTAAACAAGATATGGCCAAGAGAACGTAAAAGTAAATACAAAAGTTAGACCCCACAGCAGCTTCTTGAGGTATTTGGGTGCAGCAACTAGTATTTTAGTGCTGCCTGAGCTAATGACCATGGCATATTGGCAAAATTAACTTTAAAGTGAGACCCTACAAGCCCTGTATAGGACAATAAATACTGGCAGGGGTTTAGAGCTTAACCCATTGAGTTGTTAACAAGAGTTAACAACACAAACCAGAAATGATACACCAGTGTTTTAAAACCAAAACAAACAAGCCAAAAGCAAACTAAATAAGGTCCGAATTCAGCCCCCGGCTCAAATCAGTAGAGGCTGTGTTGATGAAATGTTTGCTTTATGGAGCCTTTTCTGGAAGAATCTGTGCATCAGAGCAGGCGAACTGAATTAATGATGATGAAAAATAAAATTAATGCATCTAGCAAGAGGCACTTACTCAGGCTCCTGCGGTGCTATAGCTGAACGTAGCAGATTTTCAAAAAAGCTGAAACACAGAGAAAATGAAAGAGAAAAATAATCTGTGACACTAAAGAACTAAAAAATTCCTTGAGTATTTGCTGCTGCAAATTGATTTTACTGGCATCATTTAATGGACATCATTGAACATTACTTAATCTAAGGCGTTTGTAAGTAAATAGTGTAAGTAAATAGTGATTCTGACACGTCACGACAGAAACAAAATTCACTTATTTGCTTCAAACATACATTAATGGTCATGGTGTCTTTCTAATATAAATGAATTTTCTGCTTGTCTTCCCGCCATAGTGTAGTAGCTGCCCAATGCCTGGTGGTGGTCGGCTTGTTACACTCGAGTTTTATGAGTTATTTTACTTTTTAAGATAATACTGCCCTGAAAACGAACCCTGAGAAGGCAAGAAAATTAGAAACTTACATTTTCTAAAAAGTAATTTTCTCCTGATGGGTAATTTTTAAGGTGAAAATGACTAGTTTTGGATATTTACCGACATACGATGACCTAAGTAAAAGGGTAATTGCACGTCTGTGTTGACTGCTTGCTCTTCAAAATACTAAAATTGCAGTATTGAAAGTCAACTAAATTATTTGCATATAGAAAAGTTTAAATAATTGATAATTTAATCTAGCCTTATGCTGAACGTTCAATACCATATGCTTTTACAGAATAGGGTGTATATGTTTTTTTTTTTAGTAATTTGTGCTTGATGGATAGTTTGTAAATGAGGTGTGTTGCCAGTAAAATAGCTAATGCATTTCAGCACGATGATTTATGTACCGCGTAATCCATGATGACAGATGGTCTTGAATGTAACTATAAATAAAACAGTAGGTGTTTACTCCGGGAGTTCTGGTGTTCCAGGAAGATGTGGTGATTTGCCAGTGTTTCCTGCCTTTGAGTTGTAAAGTTCTTCTCCTTAAAATGGATTTTTCTCTCTTATTCGAAGGCAACAAGTCATTTTAACTTTATAACATCAGAGTCCACAGTTTCCCAAAAGTTGAGAAGAAATTTTAAAAGTTTGACCATTGAAAACAAAAAAATGGAGTTATAAAGTAGGGATTGAGGTGCTCTCTGCAGAATGGTATTTTTTGTAAAGCTGCTTTATTTTCATGTCTGAATAAAAAATATCTTTACATAAGTGGTATAGCAACTCTACAGGTAAGGTAGGTTTTTTGCATCCCAAAACAGCGGTAGTTTTTTTTGTCACTTGAGTGTGTTATTTGTGGCTACCGCTTCCTGAAGCTCTGGTGTTCAGGTGTTCAGGAAAATATGTTCTGCTGGAGTGTTGTGCCGGACAGTCCCAAAGCAGCTGTTGACATTTCATATTCGTCTGCTCTAGCAGAAATGAAAAATGAGGTTATGGCGACATACTTTTTCCCCTCAGTACTCAAGAGACGTGGAGCTAGACTGCCTGACTCAACATGACACGGGTGTGACTTTCCAGGAGCTGTACCCAGCTCTTCTCAAGGCCTGACCCACATAAATTGGTATCCAAATAAGAGCTCAGAACTTTTGGAAAAAAAAAAAAAATCTCTTTGGAGATGAAATGATAATTGGATCCACTGCTCAAAGTTGTAGCCCACAGAATCACAGAATTGTAGGGGTTGGAAGGGATGTCTGGTGATCATCTCGTCCAACCCCCTGCCAGAGCAGGTCCACTTAGAGCAGGTCCCACAGAAACATGTCCAGGAGGGTTTGGAATGTCTCCAGAGAAGGAGACTCCACCACCTCTCTGGGCAGCCTCTGCCAGGGCTCTGCCATCCTCATACCAAACAAGTTCCTCCTCATGTTCAGATGGAACTTCTTTGGTTCAAGTTTGTGCCTGTTACCTCTTGTCCTGAACAGAGCCAACAATAAGGTTTTTGTGCTTTCATGAATTATAGTAGGTGCTCCCTGCTGAGCACTTGAAAGCCTTCAGGGATGTGTGTGCAGAATAAGGATTAATTTAGAGGGTAACTGGATGATCTCCATCCACATTGGTGTTGCTTTCTGTGATACCTGAGGCTGTGTTGCAGTACATGCTGCACTTGGATTTCTGCTGGATCTGGGAATGCAGATTAAGGGATTATTTGCAAGATCTTTCCTACTTTCATTTGGTGTATGAACTGGTGTTTGTATGAAATACTGGCTGGATGTTCTTATCACTGCCAGTTTTCCATCCTGTGAGAGGGTCTCAGAGTTTCTCTGTGGATAGGATGATACCTATCCACAAATGCATGTTTGAGCAACAGAAGTGTTGAAGTGCACCCAAACAATCTATTCTATGCCTTCATCAACTGGTATTTTAATCTTGCTCTACTCTTTGTGTGCGGTTGGAATGTAAAAGAGCAAGTCTGGAAATTCCCCGACCACGGCAAGAGGGAGAAGACCTAGTAAGACCACATACTTTTCCCTCCTAGTAAAAGGAATTTAATAAAACTAAGAGTCTGTCTCAGACTGCTTTGATCATTAACAGACAATATAATCTGTATCAATTGGGGGTTTTTTCACTGTAACTGCTCCAAATTCTTTGGGTTTTGATTGCAGAGTGTTGGTAGTGCTGATGACCCATTTTTGGGCCTAGGCCAGCGAGGCCCAGTGTAGCTGCAGGTCTCCGCTCAGTTTGATCATATTTAGGTGTTCCCTGTGTCTTCCTAACTTTTGTATTTAGTTTCAAAGCAGTGTTTTAGTGTCTTTATAGGAGAAAATATTCATAACTCAATACAAAAGAGTCATTGAACGTTTGACTGCTGCATGTTTAATTTGATATTCCTTACCTGTGCAGGCCCTGCCGGCAGAATTGTTGCTGCAGAAAGTCAATGAAGTACTTAATTGTCTTATTTCGAAAGCAGTGTTTTTGTTCTGCAGCTCCAAGTGAATGAGACAGCGTTGTGTATAGGAACATGTGACTTCATACATTGGTGTGTGTTTTTTTTAATTTCAGCATATTTATTTGTTTTCCTCTGGTGTTTTTCAGAACGTCCCCTGCATTATACAGAGAATGTGCTAGAACGAGTTCTTCACTGGAGTTCACTACCCGAGCCTGGCACTGCATATCTGATAATAAAGAGATTTCTAACAGCAGACATGATAAAACTCTACAGTGGTATGTATCTTTTTAAAACTTAGAGATTCCATGTGGGGACATGAGGATGGCAATTATTTTATAGCTGTTTCATTTGGGCAAAATGTCCCAGAGCGTCTAAATTACTACTACTACATAAAAGTTACTGATTTACTGGGGGTTGGGCTGACTTCCTTTTAAGACACAAACATTATGGGTATTCTTGTTTTTACAATCATATAATGATTACATTAAAGCATATATTTTGTGCATAATTATGTAATTATTTTATATTATAATAATAATTCCTATTTTATGACCTGATGGCTCCACACTACAAAGCTAATTAGAATCACATAGTCAAGCAACTGAATGACTTGGAAAGATTGGGCCTTTAAAAAGGAAGAGGAATTTACATCTGACACTTGAGAGGAAACACAGGTCAGATATATAGTGGAAAAATCTGATTTATGTGCTGCCCAGTGCTATTTTGTTGGGTTTTTTTTACATAATACCTGGATTTAAGTCTCCCATATAATAATACGTAGTATTTGCTTTGAGGGAAGCAGGAGCTTAGAAGGTAAATGCGCCCCAAAATCAGTATCCTGTTTTCAGGCAGATGGAATCCTGTGTCTGTCACTGTCCAACACGCAATGGTGACACAGGATGCTTGGTTTAACACCCATCTGATTTTATGTAGTCACTTATTCGGTTTTGTCATCTTTTCTTTTCCTCTCTTCCCCATATACAGAGGTATTCATATTTTATTTTTTATTTATTTTTTTCAGGGTTAGGTTGGTGGTTGGAGTAGGTGATCTTAAAGATCTGTTCCAACCTAGACAGTTCTATGATTCTATGATTAATCTCTCCATCTACGCATCTTTTCTGTCTTGATTTCCAGAAGTAAAAGTTAGACTATTATGCTTATTCTTCTGAAAGTAATAACCTTCTCTCCTCGTCCTTTATTCCTGTAAAAGCGTATTCCACAAATATGAACCAGCTTGAACAAATGTGCTATTCGTGACTTTTAGGTTTGGGCTTCACCTTCTCTAAACGTGTCGTAGCAGATACTGAATAGAGAGAAATGCCCTACTTCATTAAAAGCTTGATATATGAAATCCCATCACCTCCCTCAGTGTGTGTTGAGGTATAATAAGAGAAGGAAATGGGTCACAAGGACTGCGCGAACCACTGCTCTGAGAAACGCATGAGGATTAGAGGAATGTCAATTTATAAAATATAGCACTATTTAAAGGGGAGATCTGCCATTTACTCTCCTCCTCCTCTTCTAATTTCTACATCCATTTGTTGTCCTAACCCATCGCAGTAATTGTTTGTGTCAATTCTATTCAGTTTGACCTTAGTCTAAACACACTGACTTTTGACTGAATGTTTACATTTCCTGATGTGTGTGTGAGAATAATTAAAACACTATTTATTAAGTTATATTGGTTTTCTTAGTGCCTTGAAGGGAAAAAATCTCTGCCATACTGCAGACTTACAGTATTGATCTCTGCAAACTACATGACAGTAATCTTTTATTGAGAGTGCAATTGCCATTTTAAGGAAGTCTTATATGGTGAACATAGTTTAATTTCTAAAACTTTACCTTTTCTAAATGGACCTTGTTAATAACAAAATAATGTTTAAAATAAACACAGTTCTGTGGTAATTTAATCTTGTTAGAGTTTTTGAGTCCACTTTTAGGTAAATGTACTCTGAAACATTGGCAATACTGAGAAGCAAGTTCAGTAGCTTTAATAAAATATTATATTAATATATACAGTGTTTTATATATTCTGTGTGGGCAAAGATGCACAGAAGATCTGCACCATTCACCCACATCTTGCACTTGCAGGAATCTACAGGTTTATTGTCTCTATTTCTAATCTTGGATCTCTGCACTTTGTTAAAACAAGCAAACAGCGATTTCAGGACAAAAAAATATATGGGTTTTTTAGATAAATATTGTTCTTTCATCACTAGGTAGTGTCAGAGCGAGAAAAATTGCACTTGCAGGAATCTACAGGTTTATTGTTTCTATTTCTAATTTTGGATCTCTGCACTTTGTTAAAACAAGCGAGCAGTGATTTCAGGACAAAAATATATGGGTTTTTTAGATGAATATTGTGCTTTCATCACTATGTAGTGTCAGAGTGAGAAAAGACACAGGATGAGGTCATTGGGGAAGGGATGCTCCCAGTGCCTAGAGGAGGAGCAGCTGTGGTTGCACTGGGGCTTTCCATCTCAAAGGGCACAAGAAATAACCGCTGGCTTGAAGAAAGACAGGAAGACCTTCACCTTTTCAGTCTTTTATGCTCTTTCTCTGGATAATTCCTCCTCGCTGGGCAATAGGGCTGAGGCCAGATATGCAACCACTGCTATTGGAAGTATTTCTGTGGAATAATGGATTCAGCCCCTACAAATGGACAACTGGGTGGATGGATGTCCTCCTCCTCTGCAGTAAAATCAATAGTGCTGTGGCCATGTTATGTATACTATGTTTATAATTGAATTCCTTGAATTTCCCTTGGTTCTCTGATTGATGTTAGAATCTTACAGGCTAAATTACGATATTCCTGACCTTGTTTTCTGCTAATGTTACCTCAGAGCTTTGTGTCGTCAGCACTTTTCTGCTTTTTCTTCCAGATACTTTAATGATATTTGAAATAATTTGGTTCCATGGTGAGCCTAAAGGAACAGCTCTCTTAGCCCCATTTCATCTTGGCAACTTATCATTGTCTCTCCTGTCAGTGCAACTTTTCCCATGTTCCTCATACATAGTACATTCTCCTTTTTGATAAGTATTCCACTTGTTCTCACTTTGTCTATTTTAAACTAATTTCTCATGTTGTGCAATATGGAACCTCGCATTGAAGTCTAGATGTGTATTTTCTCTTGTGTAGAAATCAACTTTCCTTTTCATGAGAAAAAAGTGTGGGTTTTTTTGTGTTGATATGTTTCAGTAAATACGTGGTGAGTTTTTCCACTTTTCTCCAGATTTTCACTTATTCTCTCTTGAGAAGGTATTTCATGCTTTTCATGCTTCTTGCAGGAGCATTCTTTCAAGTGCTGTTCAGAAGGGCAAGGTGTGCGTTATATTTTGGTATAAGAGATACTCAGTGCAGCTTAGTTGTAATTCAAGACCCTTTTTCCTCTCCTTACCTGAAAATTTCCCACATTAAAGTTTTATTTGTTAGAAAAATAGGAGAGAATAGCTTCTCTGTAAAGTGTGTGTATGTAGGTCCTTGAAATTTTACCAGTAAAGAGTGGTGTAATTTTGAGTGGGAAGTATTGATTCCTGAGAACAGGGGCTATTATTCAGAGATATTTGAAATGCAAACTTCGAAACCATAGGTGGCTCAATCCTGAATGGATGGAGTTGCAAAATTCTAGAAAGTTTTGCACATTTTGTAATGTTTGCATCTGAAAAATCATTCTGATTAGGACACATCCCAATTACTTTAGATTTGCTTTTTGAAATACCGGCTTCTAATGAATGGAGAATATCATCAATTTAGAGGATTATTATTTTTCCTCCTTCAGGCTTTTCTAAGATCTTTGTAAGTCTCAAGAGTTTTATAGATTTGCTGTGGTGGGAATGCTGTGAAGTTTAGTATGATTTTTTTTGTCGAGAGCTATGTGCAGGCATCTAAAATCTTCAGATTTGGTACAGATGTGGAAGCATCCTGCTGATCTCATTTGGTATGGTTAAAAAAAAATAAATCTTGTGATTGTCTGGATAAGGAATCATATTCTATTTTGAACATGAAATAAATATTCTTATTGACACAGAGGGAATATGTTAGCCCCCTTTTTTAACCCTGTGTATATATTTGCACTTATACCTGAGGCAATCCAACTAACTTCTGATTTTAATTGTTGACAAGTATTGATTCTGGCTTTAGACTCTATCTTATACTCTAATGAAAATACTGGGAAATATTCTTTTGAGATTTTCCTTTCATGTCTAGCATGCTGATTACAATGTAGTTGGTTTTAGTTGATGAAATCAGAGTAGTTTGTTATCTTTTTAATTTCCATTATGTTTTTAAATGTTTTTCATAACTTCAGCTTGTGCTAAGATATGAGGGAATTAGATTCACAATTTTTAATTATCATCTTATTGCAAATACTTCTCCTCTATTTGCAAGAAATTGATTTTGCAAATAATTTGCATAATTGGACATTGGAGACTGGATTTCACTCATACTTTTTTTGTGCATGCAAAACCATGCATCTGATCCACTAATATGTTTTCCTCTACTAAAAGGCTGTGGGTCTTCCTAAATAGTTTGTAAAATAGCCTTCTACAGGTTCTTTAAAAGAACAAATAAATAATTTTGATTAGTACACGTTAGAGCAAATGTCACTTCCAAAGCATGGGTATTTGTGTAATCAGCTGTCGCTCTGCAATGCTGCTCTTCACAAATAAAAAAAAAATGCAAACAGTGAAACTTGGTCTTTTCTATATCCTTGTCTTTTCTGACCAAATGAAAATGTATTTTGTGTTACTTTTTATTCTTGATTTATTTTTAAAAAATTATTCTTATTTTTCAAGATTATATTGTGTGCTGCTGCTTAATAATAGAGGTTTGATATCAGATACTCAAATCCTAAGTGGAATTATAATTAAAAAAGCCACTAGAAGTAGTTGGGTGAGGATGCTATTTTCTATACACCACAGTTTCGTTGAAATTTATCTTATTTATATCTTGAAATTTATGTATTATAAAAATGGGTGGTATCATTCTGGGACTCCTAAGCAAGTTTATTCAATATTTCCTAAATAAGTGAATGACTTAAAGGAAATGTCTACATTTAGCAAAGAAAGAAAATAGATTGTGCTTCCAGCACTAATTACCCCCAGGAGAAAAGCATATTTCAGAATTCTGCTGAATTCTGTCCTCTTTCATAAAGACTTCGTAAGGTGCAAGTAGGAATTACTTCTGTTCTTTTATTGTCCCTTACTTTGTTAAAGTGCTTTGGTTTGAGTTTATATGCGTGAGTCATATCACCGTGGTAATTACTGTAATTAGTGGTCAGAAGTTTTTGCTATTTCAAAGTGGACATGCTGGGAAAAGCTACTGAATTAGTCTAAAAAAAAATAATATATATATATAGGGCAGAATAGGAAACCAAAAACATCTAGAAGTTGTGGTGCAGTAGTTTATATGTACTTTCCAAACTTTTCTGTATTACTTTATTTACTTTATTTAGGATTTTAAATTGCTGGAACATACTGAAAAATCTATTCTCTAACATTGAAAACCTTCAATGGTTCTGGTATTTATTTTTTTTTTAAATAAAAACTTTTTCAATACAAAGTTTAAATGCTTTATAAAGCTGATGACAAAGTTGTGTTTTGGGGGTTTTTTTGTGCGGATATGGTTTTTGGTTTTTTATTAATTTTAACAAATAAATGTGTGTTTCTGTGTGTATTTTGACTCAAACAGAAAAATGTAGACAGACTCATGACAAAATTAGATCTTTATGGAAAATGTTTGCTTCTCTGAAGCACAGAGATTAAAAGTATCCATGTCATATTTTTGGATTTAGCTGCACATTCTGTTCTGAAATGATTCTTTTAATTAAAAGTGGGTTGGATTCTTTCCATGTTATCTTGGAAGTGAAATAGAGAAGATGTTTTTCCCTTAGTAATTAAAATGACAGTGGTGTTAATATTTAAGAATACCTTTCTTATTAATACATAATATATTTTAATAAATAATATGTAATTAAATGCAACATATAATTACACATATAATCGATTTTATTATTTTTTTATATATGAACTAATAACAAATCAGTGGAATGGTAATTTTAGTCTTTAGATAAACACTAATATTAGGCGCACTTAAAAAATAGCAGCTTTCTATTTTTTTATATATGAACTAATAACAAATCAGTGGAATGGTAATTTTAGTCTTTAGATAAACACTAATATTAGGCGCACTTAAAAAATAGCAGCTTTCTGTGTTGTAAAATCTAACAAAATGCTTTTTTTTCTTTTCTTAATAGAGAAAAATGAGAAAGGCAGCGTGAAAGCGGGCAATCTGAAGTACAAAGAGGAACCATCAAAACTACTGTCTGGAAACAAATTTCAAGAGCGTTATTTTGTGTTACGGGAAGGAAACTTGCTCCTTTACAAAGATATGAAGGTACAGCAGACAAATTCTTCACCAAGCGTTCTTTTTTTGTATGTAAAAGAGAAGAAATGCAAATAGATCAACATTTTCTATATTAAATGGCAACTTCTGGAGTCTGGGGTTGAAGTATAAGATTTTTATCTTACTATTTCGCAGACACTTTAGTGAAGGAGCTTGTCTCTGTGGGAATTTTGCATTAGTATAAGCTTTAAAAGATAAAAATAAGCCAATGTTTTGAAGGGCATACTTAATAGCATGGTGGGTTCACTCTGAAATATTTCACGGTAGTTTTCTTTAAAGAGTGTTTTTGGGTGTATGCAGCTTGTATTAAAGTATGCAACTATTATACATTGTGAACTATGGTTTTATTTTAGTTTTGATAATTTCTGGTTTGGGAAAAAACTTGTTTATCTCAAAGTTTAAAGTGCTTTTATTTTTGCTAGCTGCTAGTTTTGCTCATCCAGCAAGTATAGCTGTGCACTTGCTGACCTTCATAAAGTACTTTTTTTTTTTTTTTAAAGAGAGATCCATTGCTCAAGTAAGCTAATGCAAAAGAAATATTGTGTGTTCTTGTGATACTGTGGATATAATCTTAATTAGACTGACCCCAGAATGTCAAAAAGAGTGTCTCATAATTTAGTGCTAAAACTCAAATTGGCACATATGTGAGCATAAATTAATATGCCCATAAAACCTTAATTAGTATCTTGGAAAGAGTTTATGATAGGGGTTATTGTACTACTTTGCAACCTGCTTTTTTAAGCCATTCTGATTTATAAAACTTATAATTCATAACTCAGATGGAGTTTTGAACAGTGTTGCTTTTAAATGGCCTTACATTTGTTTTTAGAAAAAGCAAATGGAAACACCATTCTGACAAAATGGTGTATATCGGGGGTTTTTTTGAGATATTCATCTGCCACAAATAATCTTGGTTTAATTTTAGTCATTTTTAGTAGGAAACCTTGACATTGCAGATGGAAAATTGTATTTAATAAGACTGGGGGTTCCAATTAATTTATAAATTCTCATGAGCAGCAAATTAAGTTTCTATATGCAGGTGGAGATACATTCTGTTAAGTATTTCTAATGTTCAGGAGCAATTATCAAAAAAAGTGAAAAGTTTCCATGATCACGTATGTTAAATTAAAACATTGTGATAATTGGCTGAAACAGCTTCACTTTCATGTACTGTTGTTCAAAGATAAGCTCACACACAGACAAATGGCTTCCTTAAGCTATGTTTTTGTGAGAAGTAAGCTCTTGTTTAACTAAATGGTATGTTTTGTGGGGTTTTATTTTTTCCATCCTGGCAGTGCTGTTGCTCTGAGTGGGAAGTTGCACAAGGAGATCAAATATAAAACTGTTGTGTCGTTTTTTGTTTTCTTAAATGTTTGTGCTGTCTCAGATTCAGTCTCTCCCCCACGCTCTTTCAATCTCACTGTTAGACATTGAAAACTGTAGAGGGGGAAATTGAGAATCCAGGACAGTAAACACTATGGAGTAGCTTTATGTACTGGGATTATAAGATTTGTTAAGTGTTTGGGTTGTGGGTTTTTTTTCTGAATAGAAAATTAAAACACTTGGCCTATTGAAGAGGTGTTATTGTGCTGTGTAGTATAATACTGTACAGGAGAATTTTATTATTTCCTTTCATCACTTCATCCTTGAGGCACGTTGAGTTCTCATACTTGGTGTGGGTATATGTCTGTTGTAGATTGGCTGAAGGTAGTTTGTTCAAGAAGGAACAAGGAAGGAAGTAATCTCAGATCACAGAATCACAGAATGATGTGGGGTTGGAAGGGACCTCTGGAGATCATCTCCTCCAACCCCCTGCCACAGCAGGGTCACCCACAGCAGGGCCCACAGGAACGTGTCCAGGAGGGTTTGGAATGTCTCCAGAGAAGGAGACTCCACCACCTCTCTGGGCAGCCTCTGCCAGGGCTCTGCCACCCTCACACCAAACAAGTTCTTCCTCATGTTGAGATAGAATTTCCAAGTTCCAGTTTCATGACTTCACGTGGACCTCAAGTTCTTAATTAGTCTGCTTCCAGGAATAGTGATTGCCACATTTTGTTAATGGGAAATAAAGAGAAAAAGTGTAAAGATCTGTTAAAAAAGAGGGGTGCAGCCCATGAAAGAAGCCTAACTGTGAAGACAGTCAGGTGACATTTTCTATTTTGCACATTCACTCTACACTAATTAAAATCTTTTTTTTTTTTGCAGGCTAGCAAACCTGAAAAAGTGTTGCCTGTCAATTCCCTGAAGGTTTATCTTGGAGTGAAAAAGAAAATGAAGCCGCCAACAAAGTAAGAGCAGAAAAGAAAATAAGTTAAACACTGTGTAGCTTGTAGTATCGTCAAGAAAGGGGAACATAAAACATTGTGGAACAAGGAGAAGTCAAGAAGCCAATTGAAGTATGCTGAATTAAATTACCCTCTATAATATTATTTGTTCTGTTTCTGTCTCTGGTTTTGTGTTCCATATTAACTCTTCTGTGCTAGGAAATTACTTTATTGATTGGCTTTTCTTAATCTGAAGTGTATTATCTCTTGTGGATATGTTGGCTCCTACCTCACTTAGTTTTGTGGTGTGTGTCCTGCATTTCATTGGTGGGCACACCACCTATGCACCCAGGAAAAAAAGAGAAAAGAGAAAACCACCTAGTCATGGCCTTCAGTGACAGTCCTGTTGTTCAGTGGAGGATTTTCCTTTTTTCAGGATCCTTGTTATTTTGATGTTCCTTCTTGTAGCCCTTTACAGACATCAGTGACTATGTCTCTGGAAAAGAGCAGCAAAAAAAGATGCCTTCTTTTTTCCTCAGATGTTTCGAGTAGTTGTTGGGTCAAAGCTTTGAGACACTAGGACACTGTACATAGGATCCTATCCCAAGGCTCTTCTAAGTTGGCTGTAGCCTTTAAACAGATCTGCTTGAACTTTTCCTTTACAGCTGGCACATCAAAACACCCCCAAAAGATCTGTAGATTTGAAAGCGTAGTTCTGTTAGAGAAAAAGTTGGTGGTTTGGGTTGTTTGGGGTTTTTTTGAGTTAAGTGCAGAATGAGTAGGAGATTAGTCCAAAATAGGAATTAAAAGATTATGTAAATGAGTCTTTGAAGGTAGGCTCTTTCCTGGGGGTTTATTTTCAGTCTGCTTTCAAAAGCAGACTTTGCAAAATCTCTTCTGGATCTCCAGGAGTGTCTGTGTTTCTTTGACCTCAGAGGTTTCGTTGTGCACCTACTCCCTTTCTTTTTTTCCTTTTTCAGCAGTTTTTAAATCTCTGCAGACTTGTGTGATTCCTTCTGTTTATAGTGTGAGCGTTACCTCTCTTCTCTCTGAGACTTCCACAAAGCAGTGGACTCTTTGTTGGGCACCAGTTTGACTTCCAGCAGCTTTTATAAAGTACAATCAAAATGAGAGAATGAGTTAGACATCATCTGCAGGGCTTGGCCATAACCCTTTGTCCAGAACAGAATATTTGTTACCTATGAATCAACTGTGAGAAAATGAGCAAAATCTATCATCAAACCCACAATTTCATTCTAGATTGGCAGTACACAATTAGGGTTTGTAATTATTATTTTTTTTCCCCACATAAAAACACAATGGATCACTCCACTTTGAGGAATATGTCCCTGTCTTGAGCTTCTAGAACTAATTTTTGAAAATTTTATTTGTTTCAGCTGGGGACTTGCGGTATTTTCTGAAAAGCACCAGTGGTAGGTAAACGCGAAACACGTGATTGGTTTAACTTCTGTGTTTAAAATTTGTTGAAATGTTCGTTCTCAAAAGAAGAATGTTTGACCACTAATGCACGTTATTTTGCTTGAATGCTGACTTTTTGCTGTGTTTTTCTCAAATAACTAAACAGTCATAATTCATATGTTTTGGTAATTTTTTGTGGTTAAGTGTTTGTCTCCCTTCTGTGGCCATAAAACAAATGATTTTCATAAATTTAGAATGAGTTAAACCTATGCAGATGCTTTAAATGAAGCACATGCATTGTCTTCAAAGTAGGGCCCAGTGATAATTTGAAGCATTTATATATCCCTTTCTTTTTATGGGTCTGTTAATAATAAATATAGACAGCATTCATAAATGAATGTAAGCACAGCTTGAAGTTATTTAGAAGCCTGTTCTTTAATATCTGTTAATAATAAATATAGACAGCATTCATTCAAATGAACGTTAACACAGCTTGAAGTTATTTAGAAGCCTATTCTTTAATATGTTTAACTGTGACAGGAGTTTTTCTTGTTAATTATATATTGTGCTCTAGGTATATATGTTGCGATGGACAAGATGCGCAGATGGAGTGGATGATCAGCATTTTTACTGCACAGGTACTAATCTGATCAAAGAAATGTGACTTTTACTGCTGTTACAAAAATCCCCTTAAACAATGATGTGTGTATGTTACAGATATGTTACAGATAAAGTTGTGGAGCCATTAAAGTTTCTGGATTGCTCAATGTAGTAAAACTGCAAAAAGATGCATCTTAGTCTATGAAAATATTATTTATAATGTCATTTTCTTATGAAAGCCAAGTGCTTTGAGAGAAAGGGAAAAGAATGTTACATTCTGGCATCATTATTTTTTTCTTTCTGTGCTGTAGAGAAGCTGGTTAAAGAAAGACAACTCATTTCCTTTGCAGTAATAAACCTCTTTGGGGTGAAATTCTGGCCAAAAGGTGTGTCTGCGTGCCACAATACCTGAGTGCTGTTTCTCTGCCCACTACTTTGGACACTGCACGCAAAGTAGTCATAAAAGAAGGTTGTCCTCTTTAAAACCATGGTGGTGTGACCTAGCCCTGTTGAAGAGCTGTGCCAATACAGCTCCATGGCTTTCATATGGTTCCTTCTAGAGAAACAGTGTGATATGATCTGGAGAAGTGGTCTGTACGGTGGGTGGTAGCAAGTAGCTCCTTTTCAAACTGTCAGTCTGTCACAACTGGAGCTTTAAAACCATGGTGGTGTGACCTAGCCCTCTTGAAGAGCTGTGCCAATACGGCTCCAAGGCTTTCATATGGTTCCTTCTAGAGAAACTGGTGTGATATGGTCTGGACAAGTGGTCTGTACAGTGGGAGGTCCTTTTCAAACTTTCAGTCTGTCACAACTGGAGTCCCCCAGGGATCAATATTGGGCCCAACATGGTCCCTCAGGGATCAATATTGGGCCCAACATGGTTGAATATCTTCATAAATGATCTGGATGATGGGATCCAACTGTACCCTGCTGAAGTTTGGGGATGACACCAAACGGAATGGTGAAGTGGACACTTGGGAAAGGAGAGCCACCCTGCAGGAAGACCTGGATGGGCTGGAAGAGTGGGATAACAAGAACTTTAGGAAGTTCAACAAGGACAAGTGTTAAGGTCTTGCACCTGGGAAAACATAACCCAGGAGTGTAGCAGAGGCTGGGATCTACCTGGCTGGAGAGCAGCTCTGTGGAAAGGGACCTGGGGGTCCTGGTTGACACCAAGCTCCATCTGAGTGAAGAGTGTGCTGCTGCAGCAAAGAAAGCCCACAGGATGCTGTGTTGCCTCAACAAGGGCACCGCCAGCAGAGACAAAGAAGTCATTATCCCACTCTGCTCAGCACCAGTCAGGCCACACCTTGAATACCTTGTTCACTTTTGGTCCCTGCTATCCAAAAAAGTTATGGCCAGCCTGGAGAGGGTCCAGAGAAGGGCCACCAAGATGATCTAAGGATGGGGAAGCTGCCATAGGCTAAGAGAATTGGGTTTGTTTGGCCTTGAGAAAAGAAGGCTCAGGGGAGACCTTATCACCGTGTACCAGTATTTCAAGGGTGGCTACAAAGAAGATGTAGACTCCCTTTTTACAAGGAGTCATGTGGAAAAGACCAGGGGTAACGAGTACAAGTTGCTGCTGGGGAGATTCCAACTGGACACAAAAAGAAAATTTTTCCCAATGAGAACAATCAGCCATTGGAATAATCTCCTCAGGGAAGTGGTGGATTCCCAACATTGGACACTTTTAAGATTCAGTGGGACAGGATGCTGGGCCATGTCATCTAGACTGTGCTTTTGCCAAAGAAGGTTGGATGAGGTGGTCGTCGAGATCCCTTCCAACCTGGCATTCTGTGATTCAATACAGACATATTTCTCTGGTATCCAGGTTATCTTAATTAACACTGACAATTCATTGTGTTGGGTAGGCGTTATCCTAAATTAAGTAATCTAGTAGGGAGCAGAAGATTGAAAGGAGGTTGTACCTTTGAGTGCCACATAACACATCCTCGCAAATGAAATTTAATATTTACATAGGAGGAAGTGGGAGTAAGAGTGATGGGAAGAATTCAACCTGACAGGAGACTGGAACACAGTTTAAGGTTTTAAAAGGATTTTGTATTTGTGTCAGATTTTTCTGGTCTTTCCCGTGATGTTCAAGGAACTTTGGGGAATATCACAGTGAATAAACATCACTAGATTTATGATTACCTGGGAACTTGATGTATTACATAAAGCAGACCAGGCACAAGATATATTCTTCATGCAATATATATACTTCTTGGAGGCTTTCTAAAACAGAATCTGACCTTCATAGATGCTAGAAGTATAATGCATGCCTTGTAAGTAAGACTTCCAAATTTTTGTCTTCTTTTCAGCTCCCTTAACTGAAGTAACTATTGTAGTTTCTATGGAAACGGCCGCTGGTCCTGGCATACATCTCGTGGGCATAACCTAAGTGGTGTCACAACAAATAGGCTCAGAGCTTATTGATACAGGCTACTTAGAAATAACTCATAGGAGCTTGGTAACTGCTGAAGTCCTTTTGACGTAAAATCAAAAGAAGGGCAGTCTATTAGGATTCTGATCAGGTAGCGTGGTGTGGAGAACCTTCCTCTGACAGTATGGAGAAAAAAGTGAGAGAGACTGCTTCATGTTCAGGATATTTTTTCTAAGAAAAACCAGTAAATAATTTCATATGCATTTTTAAAAAATAACTACTACGAAATAATACTATTAACTTTTTAAAACTTCATTCCAATGAACGAACAGTACAATAAATTAACAGTACTGATGAGCTGCATTGAGAGGGTTTTTTGGTTTGCTTTTTGGTATTGGTTTGGGTTTTTTTTGTGGAGTTTTTTGTGTGTTTTTTTTTTTTAATCAACATTCTGGACATCAGTATATTTGTCAGTCTTTGAATTACATCAGATACAGATTTGCTGTATTGTTCTTATTGCTATCTATTTCTTTAAATACAATTTACAGCTCACGTTGCTGAAGCTTGTTATAAGATCTCCAAACGTTTTGTATCATGCAGCAACAGACAATTATTATCACATTAATCCATTTCCAAACCAGAAAACTGTAAATGTTAACTGGGGTTATTTCTAGTTAGAATTTTTAAAGATAGCTTGTCTTTTACCTTATCTACTATCACAGTATTTGAACACCTTTGTGTTAGAGAGCCTGCAGGCAGCACATATGATTTGTCAGTGGAATAGCTTAGATTACAAATTGAAAAATACTGTAAAACAGGTTTTGAACTGTTAAAGATGTTGACATCTAATGATCCAGTGCAATTAGGAGGGAAATAAATCTACATTACTGTGCTCCTCAGTGCTTGAGCAGAATAAGACTTTATTGGTAATTAATATAAGTAAAATAGTTGTGCTATTCATATCTTTTATTTTTTTCTCCTGTTTTTTGTTAATAGTGCAGAGAATATAAATAGCAAAGGGTAGGTACCACTGTCATCTAGTAACAGGAGCACTTTTGGTGCAGAAAGTCAAGTTATCCTCAAGGTTATTAATCTCCTACTTTAAGCTGATAAATACTAAGAGACTCTGAAGGACCATTGTTTCTTCCAGTTCTCTGTAAAATCATCCTGAAAAGTATGGCTGAAACACGATTGTTGAAGTCTGTAATAGTTTTATACAAAATCACTTAATAGCATACAGTGGGAAGTAATTAATTGATATGAAGATGGAGACGATGATATACTTGCAGTTCCATTGCCTTTGATCAACTAGAGAGAGGCACATTATATTACCATGAGGTGCAGTTGAGCAGATAGGTCAAAACTATGAATAAATACATTTATTATGTGGCCTAATGTGTTGCTAGTATTTCTGATGTACTTTCCTAGAGTTCTATTTTAAGAAATGTTAGAGACACGGAAGGGAAATCAGGCTGCTGCCCTGGCAGGAATGGTTTCCTTACGCTTGCTGAGAATTAAGGGAGGCAGTTTCCTCCAGAAGTTTACTTAAAGTTTCTCAGTCACTTTCTGAATTGCACCTATTTCTCGTATCTTGGTCCACAATAAACTGATTTTTGGTTGGCAAGACCTGCTCTTTCACGTAATACCTTCTCATGGTTTCATTGGAAGAAAATGTTCTTCATGCTCGCTGGGGAGAACTCTTCCAGCAGACTTTTACATCACCCTGGATGGCACCACCTGTGAGAATTTTTTACTCCATAAAGATGTGAATCTATCAAATACTTTTTCTAAATTTCGCATTGGGGTTTCTGATTTCTTGACTGCTATTCCAACTCAATAATCAATGATTCTGATGGCTTTTTAATAGTAATACTGTTTGTACATCTGCAAGTATGATCACAGCTCCACAACTGGATTTTTGGATACACAGTCCTGAAGAAAGTTCTTACTTTGAGGATTTGGGAGATTGAATACCATTATAAAAAACATAAAGGATGCTGAAGATCCTGACACCTGTGAAAAGAAATATATTAAAGATTTGGACAGTGTCACAGAATTGTTTAGGTTGGAAGGGATCTCTGGGGATCATCTTTAGATGATCTTTAAGGTCCCTTCCAACCTAGAAGATTCTGTCATCTAGACTACACAACCTCCAGTTGTTCAAGTGTTTAACGACTTCCACAGTAAAAAAGGATATTTTTTCTTCTAGAGTTGAGTTTCTTCTAAAGTTGTCTCCTGTTTATTATAACTGATGCTTTGGATTGGTATTTTGCTAATATTTACATGGAGCTCAGCTCTCATTAGGGTCCCTTTGCACTTCTGACTTGCCAGTTTCCCATGGAGCTGTGCTGATTGAGCTTCGTGCGCTCCTTTCCAAGCTTTAGAAACTCTTCTTCTGCAGGCCTTGTACATCCTCTTTGATTCACAGAATGTCATGTCGAAGCTTTTCCAGGAAAACGCTCTAACACTACCTTGTCTTCAGAGCTATCTTTCTGGTTAATATTATGATTAATATCGCCAGAGGACTCTATGAGCTTCGAGCACGAGTCCTCAAATTTCTACACGTGAAATTCTATGTGATCTGTTAGGAAAGTTCATTATAGACCTCTTACAGAAGGAGGTTTTAACATTTTATTTTAAATACTCAATTTATACTTTTTTCTTCCCCTCTCTTCCCATCTCTCCTCCCCAAAACTGACCTGTTTCAGTAAAGCTAAGGCAAAGACTACTATTGAAGCCAAATCTGTTTATTTTTGTAGACTGTGTTTTTGTTTGGAGCATTCAGAATGTCACGGCATTTCCTTTTGGATGAAACATGTTGTTATTGCAGGTTAAGCAATGGTTTTCTCCTAAATTATTAATACAAATTTTGAAATGCTTGTTTGCAAATTGGGGTAATTTTATTTCAGTAAAATTTGTTGGGACTCCTGAAAGCCTGTGGAATTTTGAAACTGCTAATCAAGTAAATGTGTGTGTCTTGTTTGATGGTCTTTTCTCTTCTTAGAAGATAATTGAAAGAATAATAGGGAGGGAAGATGTTTTATACATGAAAATTGTTTAGAGACATTTTTGGTTCTGTTTGGTCAATATTGTGAAGCACTTACAAAATATTAAGATAATTTTAAGCACCATAGTGTTTTTCCCCCTATCCCATGAGAGGAGGGTGTGGTGTTGCGCAGTAGATAGCTTTTTTTCCCAAGAGAGTTTTACATACTAAAGAATATTGTGGTTTTATGAAATTCTGCACCAAAAGATAAGGAATAATTTTGTTCTTCAGCATGCAGATATATGGCCACCTGCTGGAAAGGCAAGAAAACAGTCCATAACTAAAAGTCCAAAGGTTGGAGGTTTACCACTAATTCCCATTCAACAGGAGAAGAACACTTGTAAAATCAGAGAAAGCACAGAGGTAAGTGGCATTTAAACTTGTTGTAGAACTTCTAACCATGATGCTGTACTTTTGAATAGTCCAGTAATAATGAACTCTCTAGAACTGGATAAATATAAAATGTAGACGCTGTAATTGCCAATGTCCTTTTTGTTGTTTTGTCATTAAAGGAACAGTTAGGATAATTTAACGTAAAATAACATTGTGACCTGAACTTGTATCACCTCTTGGCTGTTCAGTAAATCAATAATGGATTTTTATTTGTGTTTGGGGGTTTTTTTTGAGTAATGACCGTTCATGAGAAGCAAATAGGACTTTTACCTGGAAATATAATGCACATTATTACAGTTTTATTTTAATGAGGTCCTTGAAAACTGTCCTGCGTGCGTATTCTACCATATCTTTTCTTCTGTCTAAAATAACTCTGCTGTTTTAGTTGGGTCTGTGAATGTCATGCAGAAAGCTCAGATGGAACTAACTGTGATGCATTTAAGTAGTAAGATTATTTGTCTCAATGAAGAACACGAGGGCTCAGTGACAGCTCTTTGCAGAGACTGAGCTGTGTTGCTACATTATGTGCAGTAGCAATGTGTCTCAGCCTTATCGTACCAGCTTGAGATGAGTTTCTGGTGTCCACATAGAGATATTGATGCCTGTGGGGAGGACTTTGTTTGCCTTACTTCCAGCTGGGAAGAAGCAGTGGTGGTGGAGGCACTGTCCTGCTTAGGAAAAATAGTGGTAACTAATGTAAATGCAGCAAGACAGCTTGTTCCTTTGGCTCTATGCAGTATTATTTCTTGCTTGTTTTAGAATCATACAATCATAGAATGGTTTGGGTTGGAAGGGACCTTAAAGACCATCCATTCCCACCCCTTCCCTGGGCAGGGACACTTCCCACCAGACCAGGTTGCTCCAAGCCCCATCCAACCTGGCCTTGAACCCCTCCAGGGATGGCAGTAGAATTTAGAGTCTACAGGCGAGCTAAAATCTGCTCCATAGCACCGATATGCTTCATTATTACTGAGTAGTTTTCATTTTTGGTGAAGGCAAGTAGGAATTCCAGCTTTCTTAATGCTAAAAGTGATACCAATAAAATAACCCCTTAATCTGCTCTTTAAAAAAGTGTGATTTGTATCATCCAAATGTTCGTTTCTTTTATTATTGAACAGATGCTGGCTCAGGTGAAATTTCAGGAGGCTGCACAAATTTGGACTTTGTTTTATAGCATAGATCTCTTCAGTGTAAACTCATTTAGCATTTACCATTTTTCTTCCTACACAAAGCAACTAATTTGCTGCATCAACACTCATTTTTTCGTAATAAGATTATCTTTGCTGTCCTCATGGAGAAAGAAATGTCACTTTAAAACTTACAAGGCACATCAGAATGGTAGAGGTATTTATGGTAGTGTGTCTGCTCAGCTGCTGTGGCAATAAGCAGATCATGCCTTTTGTGGAAGACCCACAGAGTTCTTAGAAAAAAAATGAGGTCTTGGAATTCTTCTTTCATGTTTGATGTCTTTGTTGACTTCTAGGAGATACTGAAAGCTGAGAGAGACTTTGGTTCTTTCTGTCTTTCCCATGTGGCACTTGAGATACTGAAAGCTGAGAGAGACTTTGGTTTTCTGTCTTTCCCACATGGCACTTTAGTTTGGCTGGATTTTTATGGAGTTGTTGTTCCGTAGTGTATGAGCAAGGATGTCTCATGGAATCTTGATACCTCATATATGTTAAAGCAAACATGAAAAAATAGTCAAACACTAGAGAGGAGATAGTTTAGATACTTCTACATGAGTGTTCTACTTAGGAGCGTAGTGTGGAATGGTTCTGGAGCATGTGAACTTGGATTCCTTTCAGGTGAAACCGAAGTTGAAGATGTTCTTCAGGAGCATGTCTAATGCTCTGCAGCCAAATACAGGCTTCCTGCCAGTAGGAGAAAGCTAAAGCTAATCTGAAGTGTATTTTTTTAAAAAAACAACAAAAAATAGGCAACAGCCCTGAAATAGTGTTAGTGTAGATGTCAGGTTCTCAGCACTTTCACCATACAGATCTGCTCTTCATGAGCTACACCAGCTCATTTAAATGTTACATTGCCATCGGTTTGTTGTTTTATCTGAGTTCCCAGTTTGTTACTTCAAATTGCTACCCAAAATTTGAAAAGGCAGATGGACTTTATAATTTATCAGGTAGTGCTGAACAGCTGCTGAAAATTTCTGTGTCATCATGTAACATTATCTTGTGTACATTCCTGCAGCTCCGTCATTAAGTTATCAAAATTGCAAAATTCTTGGTTATATTGATTCAATTTAAGGATTCTGAGTTTTTTAGGAGTACATGGGTGTGCTGTAAAACAAAATTTAGTCTCCTGTGGTAGAAGGAAAAGTCAAATTGTGAATATATGAAAATGAATGTCTTCATTGTCACGGTGCGTTTAATTAAAAGATTTATGTAATTTTCAGAAGTATCACTAATTGAGAAAATATACTTAATAAAAATGCTTACTAAATGATAATAGCGCAAATTGTGGGAATTTAAAACTATTAACTGTGCTGTCTCAGCTCTTGAGTAAAATTGATTTTTCTTTTAAACTGTTACGCGAAACTAATGAGCAAAAATTGCCACCTAAATATTATCGAACTTTGCATTAATGTGAGCGTTCTTATTTCTTTTTGCTTGTTTGCTCAGAATATAGAGCTGCAGTCTGGGAACCCCAAGTTCAGTGAGCGTCAGGAAAATTACTTTCTGGAAGAAAGGAAAAACTTGAAAGAAAGAGCCTCTCTCGTGGCACAGTGTTTGGAACGGAAGGAGGATAAAGCACGAAATCATGCGAAAACGCATCGGAGCTTGATCTCCGTTGGGGATGCAGGTGCAGGACTGAGCGACCTCCACCAGAGACCACATAAAGCACTGAAGAAAAATAAGAACAAAACAAACAAAACTACTTCGGAATCGGATAACAAATTGCCATCAAATGTGATTCAGGAACTAAGTACAGTGCTGCAAAAGAACAGGGCGCTTCATGACGAAACCTCCAGCTGATTTCCTGACTCTGAAGTTTTACAGATGTATATATGTATGTGTGTGTGTGTTTTTTGGGCAAAAAGTAGTCTTTTTTTGATGTGAGTGGTGTGTACAGTGCAGAGGAAATATGATTTGTTTATATGCAGCTGTTGCTTTTGTATATGCCTGTGCCACATGTTATAATTTAAGATTGAACTGAGAGAACCAATTATGTAAAAATCCTGAAATTCGGAAGTTTTCCTGTGCCGTGCAATGACACCAGGGTTTTGTCTGTTATTTTTTTGTTGGAGATTTTATTTGATATAATAATTCTAAGCACTATCAAAAGCTTTTGCTCTGTTTATGTTGTTATCTTGTAAGTACCGGAGAGATATTTTTGGAAGGGAGAGAAGATTTACACTGAAATTCATACCGTTGGCCTGCAATATTTTTAATTACCTAACACTATAAAAATTAGTTACTTCTGCTTTTTGCATGGTGGTTGTTTTGTTTTTAATTTAAGAATATAATAGATTTTTATTCTGACAGAGCAGGATGTGAAAGGTTCAAAAGGGAGAGGACTGGAGTAGATAAGACAGTGTATTAGTTCTTGTATCTTAGAACGGTGTCTGTATGATGTATTTCTGATCATGACACCTGAGCAATGAGAGAGAATAGTGAGGTTGGCAAAAAGAAGTCTTCAGAGCAACATCCAATTTAAAAGGGTGCAGTAATTGGACGAGTAGTATCATCTCTTCTTCTTAAAATTGTTATCTTTTTTTTTTATTGTCATCATCTTTTTGAATTAAAAAATTTTGAAGTAATTTGACGAACAGATCTTGGTTAGCTCAGGGTGACAAAGGAAGACTTTTGTTATCCCTGTTTGGGTAGAGCTTGCTTGGTCCTGACAAAGTTGCTAGCATCCCATGGAATATTTAATATTCCCATGAGAAATTAATTTCCTTAAGGAAAAAAAAATGGTTCCCCCACTGACTTATCTACCAGAAGGGTACAAACTCCATTAAGAAGGGAGATAAACCCCTCCCTCTACCATGAGGTGAACAGATCTGTTTGCAGGGACTGGGAAATGCTTGTTTTATGATTTCTTCCGCAGTTTCTGAAGACACATGATGCTACTTTGTTTTTTAAGCTCCGAGTTCCTCAAATTTAAAAATCAGAATCTGGCTTTAGCTCAAAACTGGTGTGAGCAATGAAATTATTGTGTTCTTTTCAGTTGTTTTGTAGATCTCACTTCTGCTTACCCTTGGGGTTACCTCCTTCCTCTCTCATGGGGTCTCCCGGTTTTCCCCCTCTCCTGTAACAGCTGGATGGGCCAAAGGCACCTCTGTTTCCAGGTGTTACAGATGTTGTCTGGTCAAGCAGCAGGACAGAGGGAACAAAGAGCTAACGAGCTCACACTGCACTTTCGGGGAGGCATTAATGAGGGCATCTGCTTGGTTTTGCTGCTTTTGGGGCCTGGTTGGCCGCTCTGCCACCAATTTTCTACAGTGTTTTAAGAACTTACTGATGCCTTTACCGTTTCTCAAGTTGGATTGGAATTGGCCCGACCTCTCAGGGTAGAAGAGAGAAATTTAAACTATTTATTGGAAATTCTTTTAAATAGTCTCCCAATTCCTTAAAATTTCAGAGGAAGCATTCAATTGAATCGGTATCAATGACATTTGGTTTTTATGAACAGATATTTCTGAGGATGCTTTCTGTTGCTCCTGCATTTCTTCCCACAGAGGAGCAGTAAGCTCACTTATCCCCTCTTCTATTTTTGGTAGTCACAGGTGCTGTAACATTTCTCACATCATTTACTTCTATTCTTGATTGCATTGAGCAGCTTAATTGGAAAAATAATTTGTTTGATTGAAGAAATTAGACAAATGACTCAAATAACATATCTGGCAACTCTGCTAGGGAAGCACAGGGAAAATGAGAATAAACTCAGATATTTTATAGTGGTTTGTACTTATTCTTCTGGAATGTAGCACTGACAAAGCAGGTTTTGTCTTTCAGACTTTGCACTTGCCACATTTGACCAGTTGTTAAATCTGAAAGGAGCTTGTAGATTTTAAATTTCCCAGTGCACTATTGACTGTTTTGCTACTTTTAATTTGTAATTGAGCCTCTTCTCATCATTGAGGCCCTGGCTCAAGAAAGCATATAAGCCTGAACTTAAATTGTATTGACTAAAGCCAGTGCTTAATGTTAATAAGCACATTATTGAATGCTGTTTTGAATCGGGGCCTAATGCCATCAGGAGAAATTCTTTTACTTTCTGTCTGAGGCCGGAGCTGAAAGTACTGTTTACAGTTGTACTTTTATTTGCAAATATTTTTTTCAGTATTGAGTTATGGTTGCTGCATTGTTTATCTTTTTATTGGGATCTTAAAAGTGACATTCACCTCACTGCTGAAAGCCTCATGCATCATTTAAGCCCCTACACTAATGGAATAAATGGAGCAATGGAAGGATTTTGTGCATTGAAGTGAATATGTCCGTGAAGAAAATGTTTTGTGTATTTTTATTGGGTCTAAGGACTACAGAAACATTTGTTCTAGTTCAGAAGCGTCTCGCAGACAAAGTATCTGTAGGGCTGCTGTTAAAAGGCCCTAAAAATAAAGAAATAAAAAAAAACAAAGATGTTTACTAAATTCTATTTAAATTTGGGTTTGTATGTGTATATACAGAAATACTCAGGCTATATATGTGTATACAGTCCTGTAGATATCCACAGAGATACACTGAACGGTGACAGTGTTAAACCAAGGAAAATTTAGTTGGGAAAGTAGAAATTAAATCTGCAATTAATTATTTCAAATAGGTGTCAAAGCTTTGGACCAATCGTTGGACATATCATCGTTGCACTACACATTTCAGACTGATTTAAGACCTGCAGAATAAATGTGTTTTGTTGCAATACCTTAATGGCTGCTGATGTTGTATTGTTCCTGTGCCATGTTGTGGAATGTTAAAGAAAGTGTAATTTTCAGAGAATAAATGCTAATTATTTGAATAAATGCTATTTCTCTAAAATAGGTGATGGATTTTTTTATTATTTTTTTTTACAGAAAAAAAAATTATCAATAGAAATGTGGGGTTTTGTTAAGAAAAGAAAGATTTTTATATGCCCTCCTGTATGAAAGCTGTTGAATAACCTGGTGTTTCCTTTCTGATCTGCAAAATGAAGTTAAACGAGACACAGGTGTTTGATGGGTGGGGGCTTATAGTAGTGGGAAGACCAGGCTTGAAGACTCAGTAAATCTCAGGTTCATCATTACTCTGTTAGACTTCTGCAACCATCACAGGTGTGAAGCTGATGTCTAAGAGTTGTTCATACTAATTGTTTTAACAGAATCCCTGTATTATGTTTGTGTAGCTTTTTCACTGTTTTTTAGGATGGGGGAGGGAAACAACCCAAAAGCTGAAGAAAAATACAAGGTGGGATCTCTTTGGGTTTGTTTTATTTTTCCTTTTATTGAGATGAATATTGACTGCTATTATAGATTTTTTTCCTTTGAAACAGATCTTCTTCTGAGTTGCTATTTTGGGGCTACTGGTTCAAAAGAGTTCACTCTCACGTATGGGGATAGTTTTGGGTGTTCTGTGGGGACAACTTTATCAGAGGGTAAAATTTCTGGGATTTTTATCTCACTGCTCTGGTTCTTCTCTCCCCTGTTGGCAGCGCTGGCACAGTTTGTGTTCCTACCTGTGCAGCCAGGTTACAACCAGCTCCACGTCTCAAGTTCCAGATTAAGGAGCTTCCACGCTCTGCTGGGGATGGTGGTGGTGCCTGCAGGAGTCAGGAGGTAAGATCTCACTGGTTGAGGTGCCTTTGTTATAAGCCTGCCCTGTCTTATCACCTTCTTGATCTTTAAATCACTCTTTTTCCAGTGTTTCAGCGGGAGAGAATCAGTTATCAGACTGTTGCTGGCATCTGAATTAGAATAACTTCAGTTGTGCCCAATTCCAAATGGAAACTGACTTTTTTTATTTATTTATTTTTTTTTAAAGTACTGACACAAGTCCTTATTTTAGCATCCACTAAAAAATACATTCAATTTGGGCTACTTTAGGCAAATCTGCAGTTTCAATAAGTTCCATTTTGAAACCGTGTATGTGGGGTGGAAACAGATTACCTTGGTGGTTGGATGTAACGTATTGCAAGATTAATTGTTTGGAAGAAAAGATGTACTAACTCTCAAACGTGAGCCTATTGCAGTGATGTAAGTCTGGGAAGACTCAGAATGGTTGGCTGTGGGTTATACAGTATTCCTGCTTCTGACCCACCCAAAATATTCTCTGTGTGGCCAAAAAAAACCAGAAGGATTTGTCGAATTTGGTCAGTTTTGAAGCTAGGCTCTCTGTAAAAAGGGAGAGGAAGACTTGCAAAGTTTTCTCCATGGTTCATGCCAGATTTGGATATTCTGCTGCTTTACTTGCAACTGCACTGTGAATGGGATCCTCCTGCAGCTCGGTTAAGGGGAAAAACAGTCCTGTTTTAATTTTTAAAACTTAACCACTGTCTAGTTGTCTTTGTTGAAATTTCTTCGAGAATATTCCTGTTGCGCTTTGCTTCTTGTGTTTTACTAGAAAATCCTGGCAATCTGTGGGATTGAAGAGGAAGAAAGATGTGGCTGGTGATGCTACACTTGCGGTAGGCAATTGCGTTTTCCCAGATAACTGTACTCTTGGACTGCAGCTCAGGTTCTTTGGGTGCTTTACTACTTGCGTAATAGACATGACCTTACTTGAGCCCTTCCCACTTTTTGTTCTAGACCATATTCTGTGTTGAAGACTCTGGAACATCTTAATCTTGAGGTTGTCTTCCATACGCACACCCATTCTGCGCATTGGCTTGATGTGGTTTTGCTCTGACTATCATAGAATCATTCAGGTTGGAAGAGACCCTTGGGATCATCAAGTCCAACCATCTACCCTACTCTACAAAGTCCTCCCCTACACCATATCCCTCAGTACCGCGTCTAAACGTCCCTTAAACACATCCAGGGATGGGGACTCCACCACCTCCCTGGCCTTGGTTTGCCAATGGGAGGTGCACTATGGTCAAGCCCATTCTATCAAGAATATTGTTCTATCTTGCCTTAACCTTTAGCTTAAATCCTGGCAGAGATGATCCCAGTGTTTCCCTGTAGAGACAGGGATTTCACAGAACACAGCACTGTTTAGATGTTGACGACCAGGTGTTATGAAGTTCTGTAACCCATTTCTATAAATGCCCCCAAAGGGTCTTCTGCATATTTACATTTGTAGTCCTCAGCAAATGAGAAGGCAAACTAAAGCAAACGCACTTTGTTTGCCTTTTTAAATTATTTTAGTTCAGTGCCTTAATGATCCAGTAATATGCGTTGTGCCTGGTAATAAAGACTGCAATTTCTTGCAAATTATACCTTTGGTTACATAAACAGTAAAGCATTTTTTTTCAAAATTTAATTAGCACTGGTTTGTCCAGTACTGCAGACTGCTTAAGAACTAATAGGTCTGAATAAATTGAGGTTTGTTATATGTGTGAGTCTTACAACTTGTCATTTTCTCCCCTATCTACGTTTCCAATGTGTTCCATTTAAAAGCTAATAATGTGTTTGGATGTGACTAGTTTTGCTTTATATGTCTATTTAAATTACAGCACGATTGAAATATAATTTCTTCAATTAGGCTTTAGCCATTAGCCTTTAGTTTATTGCGTATTAGTGGTTTACACTTGTGATTGGTGCCCAGCACTTAAGTTTGTTTTCAGGGTTGGGGTTTTTTTTCTGCTTTTACTCCATTCATCTTATACATCGGAGCTGCTCAAACTCATTGGATGATAAATATCTTAAACTGCATATAACAATCCTAAGGTCTTCCCAAGCTGTTATAAGCAGAACACATTTCACATGGAGGACCTTCCAGGGGAAACCAGGTTTCATGGGAGATTACACAACTTTGATGTAGGTGCCTGTCTCCTGGAGTCTTGGTTAAATCACTGGGTGAAACAAAGGTAGGTTTTTTCCAGTATCCTGGAGATTGTTGGGTTAGTTCCCCTTCTGTCACTTTTGCATCTCGTATAGCACAGCATCAGTAAATGAGTTTTGAAAATGTTGGTAGGATCTGTTCTAATAATAAGCATACAGAAAAAAAAATATGAAATATCTATAAAAAGGCAAGAAATGCCACTGTTAGCTTAAGAAAGTTTCTTTTTTTAATCACTAAATAGCTATATAGAAGTAAATTCAGATTCATTGGGTTTTTTCCTCCCAGCTTTTAAAGAAAAGTTCTCACTACCTTGAACTTCCTATGAATTTTCAATATTAATAACTGAGTTTCATTTAGAAAGCTTATCTTTGAAGACTTAAATCTCAATAGAGGTAAGTTACTAAATGTAAAAGATTTTTAAAAGACCTTTTAGAAAGGTTTTTTTTCCTACAAACTAGCTACATCGTAGCAGCATTAATTTGTTTAGTTCTCTCTGAGAAGCAGTTCTGGGATAAATACATATCCTGTGATGAGTATTTATCTTTTTAAATGTCAGTCATGAAAAGAATTTGAAAGTTTCCCATATATGATTGAATTAATAAAAAATGCAAATTTAGGATATTTGCGGTTTACTATTGGAATTTTTCAAAACAACCTGACAGCATTAGGTAAAATATTGCTATTGAAATTCAACAACCATGGAAATGTTGCTTACTTGAGTAATACAACCTTGATTTGTTATGGCCAATGATGAGGAAGTAGCTACAGGGAATCTGATGTTTCTGCATTTAGCAGTTAATTTATCTCCAGTTGGGTCTCCTGTGGCCATCTCCTCTATCTCCAGAATCCTTGGGTTTCAAAAAAAAAAAAAGCATTAGTTTAGAGTTCCAAATGTGCAGTCAGAGATTCGTCTTGAAAATTCTATTTAAAAAAACCCAACCCACCAAAAATAACTTTCCTCCTTGCATTAGCTTCATATATTAAATGTTATTATTATTATTATTATTATTATTTCAGTTGTTATAGAAAGGCTTCATATGTAGCTCAAGGAAGTGGAATTGAGGAGTTTCTCCAACTCCCTTGTCCAGCTAACTCTGGACACTGTGGTCCAGACTTTGGTCTTGTCAGTATGCATCTGGTCGTCCCTTATTAAACTGATTGTTACTAATTGCTTCTCTGTTATTATTATTATTATTATTATTTCAGTTGTTATAGAAGGGCTTCATATGTAGCTCAAGGAAGTGGAATTGAGGAGTTTCTCCAACTCCAACTCTGGACACTGTGGTCCAGACTTAGGTCTTGTCCTTGTGCATCTGGTGGTCCCTTATTAAACTGATTGCTGCTAATTGCTTCTCTTTTGTAGCTTTTGGAAATTTCATTTTTAGGACTAAACTGATCTGCAGACTTCTACAATTTTTCTGGCATGCCTGGAATACACAACTAGGGTGAGAAAGGTAAAACCTCTGCTCTATAAACAACAAAATGTTTTCCTGGCATTGACTGTATGCCTCTACCTGAGATCTGTGCTCCTGAGAGGTATCAAAAAGCGTATCTTATTTGTAAATGGTCTTTGTCAGACTTTATTGTCACGCTGGACTTTTGAGTGAAGACGAATGAAATCTATAGCCAAATAACATTTTGGTGGAACTAAACTAATTTCCTTCCTTGATACATTCTGAAATGGTCAAAGTTTGTAGTCAGATTTTAGTTAACTGTGCAAGAATATCAGGGCAAATATTCTTTTGGGATGTTCAAGTTAAATAGAATCTTCCTCTTCACAGGTATTGGAGGTTTCATGTGATTTGTAATAACATTTTGGTGGAACTAAACTAATTTCTTTCCTTGATACATTCTGAAATGAGTGACTGAGCCTTAAATGGTCAAAGTTTGTAGTCAGATTTTATTTAACTGTGCAAGAATATCAGGGCAAATATTCTTTTGGGATATTCATGTTAAATAGAGTCTTCCTCTTCACGGGTACTGGAGGTTTCATGTGATTTGCGGGGTTTTTTGGCTAATCAAGTCATGTAGCCAAGTCTTGGATCTGTGGTAGAACATGATCTACTCTGTTTGAAGGTATGTAAAAAAATGATAAAACAGTTGTTAAATCATGTGGTCAGTCATATCACACATGTGCCCCCTGATCAGCAACCTTTTTTGATAATGCCCTTACACCACTTTGGTTTTCATAGTAAATCTTTCATTACAAATAAGAAAACAATTTAAAGAGGTTTTACAAATAAACTGACATTATCTCATTCAACTTTTTTTTCATTCAACTTTTCCTTCCAAGCTTTTGTTTCGGCTTTTTAAGCTGACAGTTTTTAATAGACTCAATTTTTTTTCCTGACAGCCCTAAGCAGCAGCAATGGATAGACTTGAACAATCATTGTTGTATATAATTTATTTTACCCTTTCCAGCACCTGCTTCCTCACTACCTTTGAAAGGTATGTTTGTGTTATTCATTAAATAAAGAGGGGATAAACTGTGTTCTGTTACACTCACGCACCCTTGTTTTTACTTAACACCTGAGAATCTTCTTCATTGCTGCTCAGGAACAGCGTGGTGAGTAGGACTCGGGAGGTGATGGTCCCCCTGGACTGGGCACTGGTGAGGTCCCACCTCAAGTGCTGTGTCCAATTTTGGGCCCCTCACCACAAAAAAGACATTGAGGTGCTGGAGCGGGTCCAGAGAAGGGCAACGGAGCTGGTGAGGGGTCTGGAGCACAAGTCTTGTGAGGAGAGGCTGAGGGAGCTGGGGGTGTTCAGCCTGGAGAAGAGGAGGCTGAGGGGAGACCTTCTGGCTCTCTCCAACTCCCTGAAAGGAGGGTGTAGCCAGGGGGGGAGTCGGTCTCTTCTCCCAAGGAACAGGCGATGGGACAAGAGGAAACGGCCTCAAGTTGCACCAGAGAAGGTTCAGATTGGAGATTAGGAAAATTTTTTCCACAGAAAGGGTTATTAAACCTTGGAATGGGCTGCCCAGGGAAGTGGTGGAGTCCCCATCCCTGGAGGGATTTAAAAGATGGGTTGACATGGTGCTGAGGGACATGGTTTAGTGATGGGTTTTTATCAGAGTTAGGTTGATGGTTGAATTAGATGATCTTAATGGTCCCTTCCAACCCAGGCAATTCTATAATTCTATGATTCTTTAGCTTTGCCCGTTGTCAGTCTGGTCAGAGCTGAAAAATTAGTGAAAGTTAAAGGCAGGCGAGACACTTCGTTGCCTCCAAAAGTAGAGTATGCTGCTCATTCTTAATAAATGTTTTCAGCTTCTTAGCTATTGACGTCCACCTTTCTATTCCCTGGTGTAGCTTTAGTGAGAGCACATTAAAGTGCATCCCATCCTCATGGCCAGGCACGACATTACCATAAAATGACAAAATTCTTTTTCTTTCAAGATATCTCTTCACAATTAATGAACTGTGAAAAGAAATTGCACAGTAAAAGGATACTATTTATGATTAGATCTTAAAGAGAGGGGCAGTTTATATATTACTTGGATTGCAAAAATCACATACTTTCTCCTATTATCATTTTTATCAAGATAAAATGTCTACTGGGCCAACAGGAGGAAAAATTTTGAATGCAAGCAGAATTATATAGGTATTACTCTGAGAAAAAAATCTTGTTAACATTCCTATTTATATGCTCAATTTTCCGACAATAACTTTAGTTTTATTATGAGTCTGGAGTCCATGTCACAATTTGCTTTTCAAAACAACTCCTGAACTACTGTGCACACCAGAAGCTGTTTTCTTTCCCAGAATCAGAACTCTGTGCCACAGATTTCTTGGAACAAACTTAGGTATCTAAATAGATACTTTAAAATTAATTGTTAACTTAAATTCTTTTGCAATCAATTAACTCAAGTTAATTGACAATTGACTGAACCATGAGAAAGCTTTATCGTGCAGACAATCTAAGATACCTAATGCTTTGTGCACCGTACTTTTTATCCTATTGAAGAAAATGTTGTGTTGCCACTTTTTACGTTCCTTTTTAAGACCAGATGTTTGCTCCCTGTTCCCTGACTTGTATGCACTTTATTTTCAGTTGCAGAACTCCAGATTCCAGTGGAAAAGAAAAATTTTTCATCAATTTATTGGGTGTTACCCTAGCATTTTACAGGTGAAGGAGGTGTGTGCCTCTTAAAAGAGATTTCAGAAGAAGGTGATCAACTGGTTTGACAGCAACAAGAGTTCCCCAAAAGAGTCACATCTGCATCTTCATGAAACGAGTAAGGTCATTTTAGTCTGATCTACAATTTGGTTCAGGCCCCCAAAGGTTAATGTCCGGTACATTAGGCATGTTATAATTGAACTGTTGAGCAACAAATTAAAATGTTAATGAACTCTCTTCCCTTTGGAAGTAAACTCTAGGTTTCTTATTACCAGCACTGCCAGCATTCTTGATCTTATTGTCTAATCGACACTTAATGGCTCTCTCGGTGTCTCTAATTTTACATAATTAATGTGCATGTAAAATGAACCTTGTAAATATTTTGTGCTTATGTACCACATGCTGAATAATGTAAGCAAGCTATTATAAGTTGCTTACGTTTCTGGATCTCCAAACTTTGCATTAACATGGAGGTGCGAGGGCAGCTCACCTCAGTGAAGCATAAAACCCAGAAACAATGAAAATATTCTGAAAAAGCAAAAAGATCAACTAAGTTCTTTTTGCTAGCTTTTCCCTAGTGAATAATAGATTGCAGAGTTTTCAGCTGATGTGTTTTAGACTGTTTTACAATTTTACATCTCTAAACTGACTGTGTTTCTAACATCTAAGTGTCTTGCAGATCACCTTCATAGCTACTTATCAAGGCAAGAATTGTCCACACTTGTAAGTAATACCTCATGAAATTGTGAAGTATAGAGTATAAGATAAAAAATGATGAAATTTTATCTAGCTTGTGGAAATTGTATTGAGTGACTCTACCAAGAAGTAATACTCTTTTCACTTTTAAGTGTGGGCTGACTTTCCAGAAAGTGAAATATCAGGTCACTGACCACAAATTTGTTGTACGTTAGAGAAGCAAAAATCTTTTTTCGTCTTTTCTATCAGTCTTTTCCCTGCAGTGCAGAGTGGTGGCTTAAAATTGTTCTATTTGATAACTGTGATTAAAGAAATAAAGATTTTCTCACTTTTTTATTTTGCTGTTATTATGTTGTATTTAATCCTGCTCTCCTTCTAAGCTTTAATGAGTTTGAAGAACTTTCAATGAGACAGGTCAGGGTGGCTCAGCCCTCTCAGAAAATAGATACTCTAAGAATGTCGTCTTTTTAACAGTTACATTTTTAATAAGCTCTTTTCCAGCTGCCTCTGTAATATACAGTCTGTTTCATGGAAATGAGAGGGAGTCTTCATTTTTTCTCATTGAAGTTAGAAAGGGCTTGCTCATCAGAATTCTGTAACAGCTCTCTTTTTCCATCTCTTCATTTATCACCTGCCACTGGAAATTACATGAAGGTTGAGTCTAGGTCCATGCAGCAATCTGGTGGGTAGGATGCCTTATTTTGATACATTTTTCCACATGGATTCAAATAAAATATTATTTTTAAAATAGGAGAAATCTCAAAAAAATAAATATGGTTTCAACTTAACTGAAAGAAAACTTATGGATTCCCGACTGCAACAAAGCTGTCCGTAAGTGTAAATAGAAGGCAGTCTGCTGTTATATGTATATTACAAAATTGAAGGAAATGGTTGTCTGCCAGACTGGTGAGACCCACTTTTGTGCTTGTTACATCTGCATTTGAGTGGAAATATTTAGTTACTGCACTTAACTGAAAGAAAACTTATGGATTCCCGACTGCAACAAAGCTGTCCGTAAGTGTAAATAGAAGGCAGTCTGCTGTTATATGTATATTACAAAATTGAAGGAAATGGTTGTCTGCCAGACTGGTGAGACCCACTTTTGTGCTTGTTACATCTGCATTTGAGTGGAAATATTTAGTTACTGCACTGCCCTTTGCAGTTCGTCAAGTATCTCTCTGTTGGTTTTTATGTGTGCATTAAATCCATTTCAGCTGCCCTTTGCAGTTCGTCAAGTATCTCTCTAACACCACTGTTGGTTGGTTTTTGTGTGCATTAAATCTATTTCAAAGCTGCTGTTGGGACCTTGTGGTTAACCTGATGGTAGGTTTTCTGTCCAAGCAAATGGATTGCATTCATAGAATCATAGGATATTTGGGGTTGGAAGGGACCTTAAAGATCATCAAGTCCAGGGCAGGGACACCTCCCACCACACCAGGTTGCTCCAAGCCCCCTCCAACCTGCCCTTGAACCCCTCCAGGGATGGGGCAGCCACAGCTTCTCTGGCCAACCTGGGCCAGGCTCTCACCATCCTCACACCAAACAAGTTCTTCCCCACATCTCAGCTCCATCTCCCCTCTTGCAGTTTAAAACTGTTCTCCCTCTTCCTATGGCTCCACTCTCTGATAAAGGGTCCCTTCCCAGCTTTCCTGGAGCCCCTTTAGGCTGCTACAAGGTCACCCCAGAGCTGATTCCTGTGGAATGCCAACCTGATCTTTACTGACTACATTTGCCCCTTTTGCCAGGTTCCACTTTTCTATGCTTCATAGGACTACAGGGGTAGAGAATCCCTCTAGTCCCACTGACCCATTTCTACTCTCAGAATAAATTAGGACCTCTTTGTTCCACTCAGGTTGGGAAGTGGTCACTCAGCTGAGTTACCGAAATGTTGGTGTGAACATTATGGGTGATAAACATTAGCAGGGATATTTTTAAAATAGTCACGTGGGGATGAGTTACGGGCACCTTCACTGTCTTCTCATAGGATGTTGAATTTCTTCAACGTACACTGAGTCAAAGATATTACTTATTCATTGACTTTTGATTTTTGTTGACCTGTGGGTGACAGTGAGGTAGAAAAAGTGTTAGCCATCATTAATGGGTTATTTTGTAATTAAGCACAGGAGAAGTACCAAATATATTTAATGAAATCCCTCTCCCCTCCTCCCTAAGATCCCCCAGCCTGCAAGAAGCCGTGTCTGTTTGGGAAACAATGTATAAGAAATTTTGTTCTACAGAAATTTGGTCTCAATTCTCCATGAGTGTGAAGTCCCATCTTAAAGTGTTATAGAAGGATCATTAATCAGTTAGTAGTTGAACAGATAATTATTTCTATATTTTCTGAATTATGATTTAATATTTAAAGTTTAACGAAACAAATATTTAAATAATCTGCTACTAATGTGTGTTTTCAAGGTGTTTTCTTCAAACAGGTAAATCAGCACAGATCAGACCTTAAATCTAAATGAAAGACCAGTATTATTCTCATTTTCCAAAATAAAATCTTGTCTTTGCTATAGACATACAAGTGATAAATAATTTCATGTTTACCAAAAAAACTTTGTATCTTAAATTGTAGAAATTTAAGATACATCCTGTTAAAATGAGTTAAAGAGAAAAATGCAATGGAATTCCTAGATAAACATTTTTTACTTAATCCCAGCAATGTAATTTGAAGACCTGGTGATAATGTGTTTTAAGCTGGAAATCTAATACTTTTTTTTTTTTTTTTTAACTGCATTATAGTTGCCCTGGGGCACATTTATATCCTCTGGTGCTTTACTGTGGCCCAATATGAGTGAGGTCTGAATGTAGAATAATCTATGTAGGAAAGGGCACTTCAGTGGGGAAAAAAATAATGACTTAACCTTTGGAAGGCATTATGGTGATGGACTGAAGTGATGCATATTGCTATATGCTGCTTATCTGATTCACATTTTCTTCTTTATCTGCAACTTTCTAACCTTAAAGGAGGTCTTATGTAAAAATTATGAAAGGTTGTTTCCACTGCATGTAGTTACTGCCAAGAATCAATTGATTTTCTGCTGAACGGTTAGTTTAAAATTAATTTTCTCAACTTTGTGCTGCAGAGGTAGAGTTCAGGGTAATTGAGACACTTGGAAGTCTAGGCTTTCAAATACTTCCTTTATTTTATACTGAACGTGTCCTGGTTTTAACTCCAGCTAACCAAGATCTTCTAAACTTGGAACAAGGGCAAGCTGCTCCTGTGGAGCAGAAGATAATCTTATTTCCTAGATTTCTCTGCTGTAACATAAACAATAACAAATGCAAATAAGTGGAGGTCGCCTGCTGCTAATGCGAGCAGTCCATTTTTCACAGGTTATCTGAGCACTGAACAGAGCTAATATTTTCTTTCTCTGATTTTCTTTGATACTGCAGCACTCTTACAAGTAAATACCTTTCCCAGCGACTGAATTTCTTGGTCACAAAAAGGGTTAATGGATGAGATGATTCGGTCAGATTTTGAACTGGAGGCGATTCAGCTGTTAGAAAACCAAGTAATATTATCCCCATCCTTTGACTAAATTGGTAAGTACAGTAAGTATAAAAATAACACAATACTCTAACATTAAAATTCTTTTATTCTTTTATATTAACACCGTGTTGCTTCATGTCTAATGTCATAATTCCACATGCACTGGCAAATATTCCTGAAGTGCAAAAAAGGTCTGTAAACCTCTAGAAACAGTGGGGCATAAAATATTTTCAGAGAGAGCAAGTGCTTACAGATTTCTCCTTACAGATTGCGATGTACAGTCAGGCTATGGTCCTATTTAATACATCACAGGCATAAAAATATGTATTTTTCTAAGCCTTATATACAACAGGGTTTTCATCTAGTTTTGCTTTATAAGTAATGAACAGAGGTGAGATAATGATGTCCTACAATCATTAGGTACTGGCAGAGGTTACTCATCAATCCTATCTCACCCCTATAGAAAATAGCATCTTGGATAATTTCACAGCCAAAGAGAATTTGTACAGTTCTTTCCGCACCCTCCCATTTTAATATTACTTTCCATACGCATTAAAAAAGGAGACTTTTTTGGCAAACGAACAGTTTTGCCTTATTAATGCTGAGTGGAAAAAAAAAAGAGGAAAAACAGCTATTGACAAGTGAAGATACGTATCCCACCATATGGATTCTAACGCTTTAATTATATTGTTCCCTTTCTTTTTATGGCAACTTTTAGTGATAATAATTTTTCAACTAATTAAAGACCAGCTGCTACTTAGCAAGCTAGGCACCCAATTAGGAATCCAGAACCTGGTAAACAACCTTTACTGCCAGCCAGCCAGTTGAATCACCTCCTGTCACTGGCAGGGAAGGCTTTTTGTAGCAGTTGTTTTATAAATGCACATTTTAGGCATATTGACTGGCTCTGCTGAAGGCTCTTCCTTGAGACCAGCACGAGAAGGCGACACCATGTTCACTTATTTTTTTTTTTTTTCAAGGCAGCCTGCAATATCTTGTGGGTTTCTGCATTATTATTTTTTTTTAAGGATATTAGCTATTAAAAGACTTTTTTTTTGTTTTGTTTTGTTTTTTTTAGGAAAAGGTTTACTGAGCAGAAAACCAGATATATTTGTTGGATGCAGAAAGCAGTTTGCCTACAGCAACTTCCTGCTACTTAATGGTATTTGGAGTAATTATGTTGTTATTTCAGCTGAAGTCTAGTTTTTCCATGCAGTGTACAGTTCAGATGAATGTGGCCCATGTTTATGCTGCCAAGTGTTGTGGAGTAAGTAAATAACCCATATATGCATCGTTTTGACTTTGTATAATTGCTGCAGAACTCTCTAGCACCAGCAGCAAATTTATGAAACTTGTCTTGACTGTTTTTGTTCTCTGATCACTCTGAAATATGCTTAATTATGAATTTATTGGCAGAGACAATGGGAAAAGGAAAGAAAATCTGCAGGTGCAGAGTAACTTAGGATAACCAAAGGTAGAAAAATCTGAGTGTAAGTTCAGGTGCACAGTTTTGGATGAATTTAAGCCGATTCATACTGAACAGAATAGTTTGAATATTTCAGCACGCCACCTTCACGCCACTCAGGAAATAGATTTGGTGTTGTAATAAGAATAACAACCTTCTATTTAATATACGCCCTTGCTCAAAAAGACAAAACTATTAGTGTGTGTCAAAAGAAATTGTAAAAAGACATAGCTACAAAATGAAGCTGACAGCCTTTCCATGGATCTAGTGCTTGTTTAATACTGAGAAAACCCCATCATTAACAGAGCTATTTTACAAGCATGAAACAGACGTTGAGAAGTCTTAAAAAAGGAAGTGAAGGAAAGTGTTTGTAAGGGAACAGTAAGAGAATTTCCGTATACGAAGATTTGTATTTCATAGTTTTAGTGGTGAAAAATTAGTCATGTTTTTCCAGCAGACTGGCAGTTCCAGGTGTTAGAGAAAGTTTACTGTACAAATGATAGCCAGTTCCTGGGGTAACCCCTGCTTTTATTTTTGCCTTTTTTCTGACTTTACAGGTCTTGCAACACCAGAGAAGAAAGGTAAGTGTTGTTCCCATGGAATGACAACTAAGTCTTTCAACAGAAATAAAATACAATAAGTTTTGAAATTATTACAAACCAAGAAAAAAAAAAAAGTTGTATCTAATTCTCATCAACATGAGAACTCTGCCAAAAGGAATGGCTCAGATGAAGCTTTTAGGGGGAATAGATGCTTTTGTGAGCTATGGAAACATACACTTGCTGTCAAAAGAGAGAGAATTGAGTTACTTTAGAGAACAATATAAATACTCTTGTGTGATTTTACTGGAAATCGTAGATTCTAGTGGCAGGATTAAGAAATGTCACAAAGTTGCAGGGTCAGTGATGAAAACCACAGCCATGAGTGTGAGATCAGGCAAGTTTCCCAGGCTCAGATTGTCAGCAAAAGGCCCTTCTTCCCACCAATTACCATCTGCTTACACCGCGCTCTACATCCAGTTCTTCCTCTAAGTTTGCTCAAGAAGATTCAAGATCAACTGCTGGAATATGTCCTCCCTGCTCCTGCCATGTGTGAATGGGTAATTTTGCACTTCTCTCCCCACCTCTTCTGTGGGTTTTGATCAAAGTGACAGAATTACAAGCAGAATAGCTCCTTTTGCAGTTCTCAGAAACCACCTGGAACCAAGGAGTCTCTCTTGCTCCATGGGAGAACTAGGTTATCAGCTCCTTGCAACCAATTCCTGATTCCCAACACCGACTGAGCCAGTGTTCATATGAGCCTATGCCTCTGCTTAAAGTCCTAGATTTTTTGTGTTGCTGAGTTTTATAATGATGTCCTACAATCATTAGGTACTGGCAGAGGTTACTCATCAATCCTATCTCACCCCTATAGAAAATAGCATCTTGGATAATTTCACAGCCAAAGAGAATTTGTACAGTTCTTTCAGCACCCTCCCATTTTAATATTACTTTCCATACGCATTAAAAAAGGAGACTTTTTTTGGCAAACGAACAGTTTTGCCTTATTAATGCTGAGTGGAAAAAAAAAAGAGGAAAAACAGCTATTGACAAGTGAAGATACGTATCCCACCATATGGATTCTAACGCTTTAATTATATTGTTCCCTTTCTTTTTATGGCAACTTTTAGTGATAATAATTTTTCAACTAATTAAAGACCAGCTGCTACTTAGCAAGCTAGGCACCCAATTAGGAATCCAGAACCTGGTAAACAACCTTTACTGCCAGCCAGCCAGTTGAATCACCTCCTGTCACTGGCAGGGAAGGCTTTTTGTAGCAGTTGTTTTATAAATGCACATTTTAGGCATATTGACTGGCTCTGCTGAAGGCTCTTCCTTGAGACCAGCACGAGAAGGCGACACCATGTTCACTTATGTTTTTTTTTTTTCAAGGCAGCCTGCAATATCTTGTGGGTTTCTGCATTATTATTTTTTTTTAAGTTTATTAGCTATTAAAAGACTTTTTTTTTGTTTTGTTTTGTTTTTTTTAGGAAAAGGTTTACTGAGCAGAAAACCAGATATATTTGTTGGATGCAGAAAGCAGTTTGCCTACAGCAACTTCCTGCTACTTAATGGTATTTGGAGTAATTATGTTGTTATTTCAGCTGAAGTCTAGTTTTTCCATGCAGTGTACAGTTCAGATGAATGTGGCCCATGTTTATGCTGCCAAGTGTTGTGGAGTAAGTAAATAACCCATATATGCATCGTTTTGACTTTGTATAATTGCTGCAGAACTCTCTAGCACCAGCAGCAAATTTATGAAACTTGTCTTGACTGTTTTTGTTCTCTGATCACTCTGAAATATGCTTAATTATGAATTTATTGGCAGAGACAATGGGAAAAGGAAAGAAAATCTGCAGGTGCAGAGTAACTTAGGATAACCAAAGGTAGAAAAATCTGAGTGTAAGTTCAGGTGCACAGTTTTGGATGAATTTAAGCCGATTCATACTGAACAGAATAGTTTGAATATTTCAGCACGCCACCTTCACGCCACTCAGGAAATAGATTTGGTGTTGTAATAAGAATAACAACCTTCTATTTAATATACGCCCTTGCTCAAAAAGACAAAACTATTAGTGTGTGTCAAAAGAAATTGTAAAAAGACATAGCTACAAAATGAAGCTGACAGCTTTTCCATGGATCTAGTGCTTGTTTAATACTGAGAAAACCCCATCATTAACAGAGCTATTTTACAAGCATGAAACAGACGTTGAGAAGTCTTAAAAAAGGAAGTGAAGGAAAGTGTTTGTAAGGGAACAGTAAGAGAATTTCCGTATACGAAGATTTGTATTTCATAGTTTTAGTGGTGAAAAATTAGTCATGTTTTTCCAGCAGACTGGCAGTTCCAGGTGTTAGAGAAAGTTTACTGTACAAATGATAGCCAGTTCCTGGGGTAACCCCTGCTTTTATTTTTGCCTTTTTTCTGACTTTACAGGTCTTGCAACACCAGAGAAGAAAGGTAAGTGTTGTTCCCATGGAATGACAACTAAGTCTTTCAACAGAAATAAAATACAATAAGTTTTGAAATTATTACAAACCAAGAAAAAAAAAAAAGTTGTATCTAATTCTCATCAACATGAGAACTCTGCCAAAAGGAATGGCTCAGATGAAGCTTTTAGGGGGAATAGATGCTTTTGTGAGCTATGGAAACATACACTTGCTGTCAAAAGAGAGAGAATTGAGTTACTTTAGAGAACAATATAAATACTCTTGTGTGATTTTACTGGAAATCGTAGATTCTAGTGGCAGGATTAAGAAATGTCACAAAGTTGCAGGGTCAGTGATGAAAACCACAGCCATGAGTGTGAGATCAGGCAAGTTTCCCAGGCTCAGATTGTCAGCAAAAGGCCCTTCTTCCCACCAATTACCATCTGCTTACACCGCGCTCTACATCCATGTCTTCCTCCAAGTTTGCTCAAGAAGATTCAAGATCAACTGCTGGAATATGTCCTCCCTGCTCCTGCCATGTGTGAATGGTTGATTTTGCACTTCTCTCCCCACCTCTTCTGTGGGTTTTGATCAAAGTGACAGAATTACAAGCAGAATAGCTCCTTTTGCAGTTCTCAGAAACCACCTGGAACCAAGGAGTCTCTCTTGCTCCATGGGAGAACTAGGTTATCAGCTCCTTGCAACCAATTCCTGATTCCCAACACCGACTGAGCCAGTGTTCATATGAGCCTATGCCTCTGCTTAAAGTCCTAGATTTTTTGTGTTGCTGAGTTTTCTAGGAATCTTGTTCAAAAGAAACAGAATGAAGAGGAAAAAGAGAAAAAAAAGAAGAAAAAGAAAAAACAGAAAAAAAGAGGGAAAAAGAAAAAAAGACAAAGAAAAAGGGAAAAAAGAAAAAAGACAAAGAGAAAAGAGAAAAGAAAGGAAAGGGAAAGAAGGGAAAGGAAAAGAAAGGAAAAATAAAAAGGAAAAAATTTAAAATAGGAAAAATAAGAAAAGAAGAAAAAGGAAAAAATGGGGAAATTAAAAATGGAAAAAGAGAAAAAAAAGAAGAAAAAAGGGGAAAAGTGAAAAAAGAGGAAAAATGGAAAGAAGAAAAAAAAGAAACCGAAAAGAAAAAAGGAAAAAATTTAAAAAAAAAAAGGAGTAGAAAGGCAGAAGAAAAAGAAAAGAAAAAGGAAAAAACCAACAACAAAAAGAAAGCAAACCCTGTGATAGAAAACTGATAATTGGGAGTGTAGTTTTCCCTTTGTGCTTTGTTTCCATGAATCTGGGGTAGCAGAGATGTTGAGAAAAGAAGAAAAAGGGGGAAAGAAAAGAAGAAAAAGGGAAAGAAAAGAAGAAAAAGGGGGAAAAAAAGAAGAAAAAGGGGGAAAAAAAGAAGAAAAAGGGGGGAAAAGGGAAAGAAAAAGGGGGGAAAAGGGAAAGAAAAAGGGGGGAAAAGGGAAAAAAAAGGGGGGGAAAAGGGAAAAAAAAGGGGGGGAAAAGGGAAAAAAAAGGGGGGGAAAAGGGAAAAAAAAGGGGGGGAAAAGGGAAAAAAAAGGGGGGGAAAAGGGAAAAAAAAGGGGGGGAAAAGGGAAAAAAAAGGGGGGGAAAAGGGAAAAAAAAGGGGGGGAAAAGGGAAAAAAAAGGGGGGGAAAAGGGAAAAAAAAGGGGGGGAAAAGGGAAAAAAAAGAAGAAAAAGGGAAAAAAAAAAGAAGAAAAAGGGAAAAAAAAAGAAGAAAAAGGAAAAGGGAAAAAAGAAAAAAGACAAAGAGAAAAGAAAGGGAAGGAAATGAAAGGAAAGGAGAAATAAAGAGGAAACGATTTAAAATAGGAAAAATAATAAAAGAAGAAAAAGGAAAAAAATGGGGAAAATTAAAAATGAAGAAAGAAAGAAAAAGAAGAAAAAAGGGGAAAAGTGAAAAAAGAGGAAAAATGGAAAGAAGAAAAAAAAGAAACCGAAAAGAAAAAAGGAAAAAATTTAAAAAAAAAAAGGAGTAGAAAGGCAGAAGAAAAAGAAAAGAAAAAGGAAAAAACCAACAACAAAAAGAAAGCAAACCCTGTGATAGAAAACTGATAATTGGGAGTGTAGTTTTCCCTTTGTGCTTTGTTTCCATGAATCTGGGGTAGCAGAGATGTTGATGTTAAGGATGGACCATATCCCCAGCATCATACTCACTTCATCAAGTTGCACTGCAAATGAAGCTCTGTTTCTCAGAGTTAGGATTAGATTAAAACTGAAATCAAGGTATATTTGTCAGAGCTGGGTTTGAGGCTCCTCAAAGGCGTGCTTTTCTGAACTGCTTTTGCAGGCGGCATCCTTTTAACCCGAATAAAAGTATTCTGAGCTTTTGTGAGACTTCATGGTGTATAGTGGGACTGAGTATTGTGAATGCTAAGCAGCTGTTTTGCAAAGTTAAATAACTTGGCCATTTCCCAATACTTTTTTCCGAAGAATTGATGAGCTTAGTGTGCTTTATGGATCGTCTGCCAGTAACATTTAATTTTGTTCCTTTTCTTTTCCTTCCCTTAAGCCCAGTGAAAATAAGTTTCAAACTATCCAAGTTTTATGCTTTTGCTTTGAATAGGTGGTAAAAAAAACCAAAATAAGTGTTAGATATTTCAATGTATTTTTGACTTACTTGATTACAAAAAAAATTGATTTATCTTCCCTTTTTCCTGTCTATCTAAAGTAGCCATATAAGATTGAAAGTGGGCATTTGTTTGCTTCTGACAGCCAGTGTTTAATTTTGTTATTTTATCTATGGGTAGTCTTTGTACTTAAGAGTAGAATTTATTTTTATTATTAGTTACATTGTGGCTTTACCCAGAAATGTCAGTCTTAGTGTTCTAGAATATGTGCAAATAGGTGGTGGTGTGGTGGGGGGTGATGACAGTGGTGGAAAAATCTGCAGTAATGTATATTGAAAGGTGAATTTGGCAATACAGGAATGCTAAAGTTGCTCTCAAATAGAGGGGAAAGTAGTCAGGGAGGTGATTCTGCCCTTCTGCTCTGCTCTGGGGAGACCCCACTTGGAGCACTGTGTCCAGCTCTGGAGTCCTCAGCACAGGAAGGACATGGACCTGTTGGGCCAGAGGAGGTCATGGAGATGCTCCAGGGGCTGGATCTTCAAAATCATGAATACACTGTACATCTAGACCTGTCTTTAGGTATAGACAATCACTGGTGCTTCGTAAGTAGCTTGTGAACAGCTTTGGTATTGTTTTCCTAGATCTGATAGAAATCATTTTATAAATTATGGGAAATGTATTTCATTGGAGGAATAGAAAAAAAAATATAGAACAATATTTGTCCACAGACTTGCCTTCGTTTCATTTTCAATGTCTTTTTCATCTTTATTTTTTTTGCAGGTGGCAGCTGGGATTGCCATCTTTTTCTTTTTCTTTCTTTTTCCCATGAATACAGTGTACATCTAGACCTGTCTTTAGGTATAGACAATCACTGGTGCTTCGTAAGTAGCTTGTGAACAGCTTTGGTATTGTTTTCCTAGATCTGATAGAAATCATTTTATAAATTATGGGAAATGTATTTCATTGGAGGAATAGAAAAAAAAATATAGAACAATATTTGTCCACAGACTTGCCTTCGTTTCATTTTCAATGTCTTTTTCATCTTTATTTTTTTTTGTAGGTGGCAGCTGGGATTGCCATCTTTTTCTTTTTCTTTCTTTTTCCTTTTTTTTTTTCTGGCTGTAAGCAGTTCCATTTGGAGCCACAAATGCTACTTATTTGTCAACATTATCAGTGGTTCCTTTGTTCTTTGTGACAGATATTGATGAATACACAAGTACCTTGGTATTTCCAGAAGAGAGCAGGGGTAACCAACATGCAGCAGGTAAGGAAGGCAGCCTTAAGTGTAGGATTCTGGAAATGTGTTATTAGTGCTTAATTTTTTCTGGAAGGTAACGGGATACAAGATTGTCTTTAAACCCTCAGAGAGGATGTTTGAAAATATCAATAATTTCGACCTAATGCCCATTCCTTCTTGACTTAGTGAGTGCTTCACGAGGAAATATCTTCTTAGGAACTCTTCTTAAAGGACCTCTTAGCCAAAGCTGAAGTTTGGGTATAAGAGCTCTAGGCAGAAAAGTCCCTTTCTTTCTACCAGAACTCTGCAAAGTGTTTTGCAAAACGTACAATATTGTGCCTTCGCTGAAGTGCAAGTATCGTTATTATTTCCAAGAATAAAATATCTTCACATATTTTAGGCATCCAAGTTGGGGTGATGTGATTTTCATTCTTACTGTGTTTCGATGGGAACAAAGCTAAATCAGCGATTAGGACTTTATGGTGCATCTCCCAGTATTAGAATGCCCTGCAAATGATTTAAGGTAGATGAATAGAATAAAAAAACCCTGTAATTTATAGCTAGGAATTCAAGGATGATCCTTGAATATCTTTATTGCTTTTATATTGTCACATTATTTTTGTCGTTTATGTTATTTTTGCACAGGAGAAAAGAATATTTGATTTTCTTATGATAACAGTGACTTAATCTATTCATCTTTGATTTTCTAATAATAAATATAATGCTTTCTTTTCCGTTTCAAAGAAAGTTTTATATTCCACTTTTCTTTAAAAAGTAGCAACGACAACAAAACCTCTAAATAATGTTAAATCATTAGAAAAATAAAAAGAAGCTTGATCTGCCAAGACTTTTCCGTTTCAAAGAAAGTTTTATATTCCGCTTTTCTTAAAAAAGTAGCAACAACAACAAAACCTCTAAATAACGTTAAATCATTAGAAAAATAAATCGTTCTCCTGTTGCAAAGTATGTCTATTCCGGGAAAATTAAAGGGAAAGAAGTTCTTACTTAAGGCTTGGTGGAAGGTCAACATTTGCATTTTAATAGGAGTATTTTAGCAAGTATTCTTTCATTATGAGATCATAAACTCTGTGCTTTTTGATATAAAGATAGAATGAAGGCATAAAAGAAGCTACGGGTTCCTGGAATGTGAGAAGGTGTAATACATTCGTGATGCCTCCTCCACGTACCAAAGGTACTAGAAGTTCACACCTGGGGCAAAGCAAACAAAACACCCAAGCAAATTACTAGACAAAGAGAAAGAATTCTGCTTTGACATGTATTAGTCAGGAGAAATTATCTCTCTTTAGTTGTTGCTCTTCTAACAGACACAAGTGACAAGCGTTTAGTACATCTGTTCAGCTGACAATAGGGCTTTGTCACCGGGATGACAAATGAAAAAGGATTGGATTAATTTAGTTATAAAGAGATTTACATTTTGCTGCTTCTGACTCGTCTCCACAAGACCGATGAATTAGAAATAATAATTCCTTCTGAAGCCACCGTTGTAGAATGAGGTAGAAAAATTCCGCTCTCTGAAATATGTATCATAGATCTGGCAGGTAAACCCAAAGAAAGTTCCTTCTGTTATGAACTGAGCTCACAGGAGAGAACAGGCTTTGAAAGATGTATGGCCTTATTATGTTGCTGGAACTCCGCTCTGCTGTTGAGTACAATACCTTCACTATTATTTTTTTCTCTGATATGCTTTGGCACATTTAGTGGTGGAAAGGTTGATGCCGCGATCAGTGTAAGAGTTCCTCAAGTTTTCATGGGCTTTAAAATGATATAGGGGGATATAATTCGAGCTGTTACGAAGTACACTAAACAGTGGCGAAGTGATTCACTCTGCTTTCCTAACCATTGCTTTTCATGCAATATGCATTGACTAGTTTAGAGCCTAGTTTTTATGTGGTATCATACTTTTATGCAAAATTAACTGGTACACAAGCTTAGTGGTAACCCGAATGTCTGATGGATCATTTCTCAAGCACTCCGATAACAATAAAGGTTCATGTAGCAGCCAAACAGTGAATCATAGAGCCCAGCATCTGAAGAGAAAGGAGGAGGAAAAAATATTTCAGAAGCATGAAGTCATCGTTGAAACAAAAATCACAGCAAAGGCTTGTGGAAATACAACCAGCGGTTTTCAAATGGCCTGATAACTGTGAAATATCTCCTTGTGCTTTCCAAAGATGGCCAGATGTGACAGAGCCATTAAACGAGAATCAGAATTTTTTCACCTGCTGGCTTTACTCTGAGTCAAATTCTACCTGCAAGAACCCACACACTTCTCATACTTTAAGACATCAGGCCAGTCTGAAAATGGTAAAACGGGCATGCTGCGTTAAAAAAGTTCAGAGATTCAAGAAATGATACTTTTCATCGCTGTTTTAAAAAAAAAAAAAAAAGGCAAAAAGCCCACACCCAAACCAAACTCACTAAGGTCAATGAGCTTCAGCAATATAAATATGACTCGTGTTGCCAGTTCTCTGACATCTTTGCGCTTTTATCTATAGTGTGTTTCTGTCAAATAGCAGCTTTTTTATCTCTCCACGCGATGCAGTTGGACTGGCAACAATATGCAATAATTGCACAGCTGGCTCCCCAAATTATCCTGCTTGGTAAAAAAATACGCATCCCGGCCTCGGTTGTGCTCCTGTTGTGGTGCTGACTGACAGCCCCAAAATCCCAGCATCGCAGTAAGCACCTCTAGAGGGCTCCCGAGATATTTCAGGAGTTATGACCCCATTACTTTTCCTTCAGAGGTTATTTTTCTCTTACAGTGTTTTTCTGAGTTTCTTATTTCCCTTCCTTCAATTTTTTTTATTATTCTTGAGTGCCACCTTTTTTATCTCTCTTATTAAATATTTCCATGCCTATTTATGCGTTTTGCATTAACATTTCCTCCTCTGTTTTTTCACTTCCTTTCTGGCTAAATTTCACCTAAATTTCGGTCTCTACTGTCGGTGTCTTAGAAGCAAAACCTGAGATCTGTTTGCTCCTCTTTGTGTGAATAATAACAGTGGTTCTGTCCTGCTCCAGGACAGACTTTTAAGCTGTGAATTCAAAGCCTCCCTTGAGCCTTAAATCATCAGAGTCTGGAAAGGTGGTATTTCACGTATAGCCCCATCCTCTGTACGTCTTGTTCTTTGTTTAGTTACTTTATACTGTTCAGTGAGTTAAATTATAAGCTTTGTTGTATAAGGCTGTATTTCCTTAGGTTTCCAAAATCATAGCTTTTGAGCCCTGTCTTGCTCTTTCCTGCCTCGCTGTTGCCAAGTGTGAGGTGGGAATTGGTACTTCAAACTTAAACTTTTGATGCCTATTTTGGCATGAAGGTGCATTAGTGTTTGTGGGAGGGAAAAAAGGTTAAGTATTGGTGATTTGGTGTAAAGTAGGAATAATTTTTTGTTTCCCCGTGAGGTGTAACACTCTGCAGTAACCAATGTTGTATCAATCGTGTAGGGAGAATACCACACTGAGAAAATACAAGTATTGTCTTTGTTCCTCTCAAGAAACAGTTAAAAGAAAAGTCTAGTTTGCTGTGTGTGCACCTGCCAGTTTTCAGCGATGAAAGGCAACTGAAGCCCCAGTGTGGTCCTTTGGGATGAAACCCTGGTTCCACTGCAGCCAGTAGAAGTTTATGCCTTGACCTAACCAGGGACCTGATTTTGACTTCTACTTTATATCTGTCCAGGAAGAGTAAGGTGAAGAGTAAAAAAAAAAGTAGTTTCAATCTATTTCATGCCATCAGGAAGTGTACTGTGTTTTGTGCAGCTGGAATAAACCGCAAATAGAAAGAAAGCGTGAAAGGACTAATCAGTTGGATAAATTAATCAATGCAGCATGAGTCATAGTGGCACAATATGATGACATAATTTACATGAATATGAACAAAGGCCACAGCTCTTTTTGGATTGTTCCTTCAGCAATTCCATGGCGGAAATACCAAACAGCAAAGGAAATGACTTGGTAGAGCTGTAATGAAGCCCCTCCAGTACCCACATGAAGCACGTGGCAAACTCGTTGGCCAGAGATATTGAGTGTTGATAAAGAGCAAATTGAATCAAACTTAAAGTTCATTAAAGACAATTGTACATTTACAGATACACACATATATACGTACATAGACATACACACACCTCTCAAAAAAAAACAAAAACAAAAACAAACCACATATGGTGCCAAAACCATCTCTGCACAGCAAAGCATGTGGCTGAGTAATGTCATGGTAAAACCCCTCATGAAAGAACTGTGAAAATTAAATTGCTTATTTGGTCATTCTTAGCATCACGTTTGTTTAAGCAGAATGACCTTAATCTGAAGGAAATAAGATTGTGTGTGTGTGTGTGTGTGTGTGTGTGTGTGTTCAGCTTTTTGAAAGCAAGATAATTGTTTCATGCATGCCTAGTTGATTTAAGAGGTGAAAATGCTGATTGAGTCAACCAAGAAGGTTGACTTTCCAAGGGGAAAGAAATGTACTATTATTCTTTCAGGTGAGTGATCTGACTAATACAGAGACTGTACATTTCATAGGGTGTTTTCCCCTTCTACAGGCTGTGAGGGTGTGCTCCACAGCCAACCTGAGATCTCCTGTAACCCTGCCCAAGTGATAACCACTTGTGGTGGGCATAATCTAGTCATGATGGCTCCATCTGGCTCAATGTGGTTTTAGGGGAGACAGATAAAAACACAATAGCCAAGGGCTGGCTTGAGCAATGCTGGTCCTGTGGTGGATATGCAACTATGTCTGTAAGTTTTTCATCTTACCCCCATAAATCCTGATCAGCACCAAGCAATGCTGGTCCTGTGGTGGATATGCAAGTATGTCTGTAAATTTTTCATCTTACCCCCATAAATCCTGAACAGTGCCAGAGCCCTGTGAGCCCTCCTGCATGGCAGCACCTGTACTCCAAGATCTCCCCGTGAGCAGGGACACCACTCAAGGTTACATCTACCTCTTGAGATTCAGAGATTCCTTGCCACAACAGATCCTTGGTAAGTGACTAATGGGATGCTAAACCATGAAACCTTAGCTAAGTGGTATAAAGGATTGATTGTGCATATATAATCCTTTAGACATTGTTGACCAAGTCTGGGAATAGGATTGGATTCAGCTGACCCAGACTCCTCTCTGAGAAGGAGTTCAGAAAGCAAAAGGGGTCCTTTCTGAACCTCATGACTCAATGGGAGGGTCTCCCCTTTCATTTCTGTGTAAAATTAACTACTGCTGCTGTGAACTTGAGCATATGGGCCAAGTATACTGATAAAGGAAATTTTATATTTCTTTCAGTAAAAATTCTTAGGAAAATGTTTTCATATGTCTCTAGGTGCTTAAAAAAGACCATATGTGTAGTGTTATATTTTCTTTTGCCAAAGCGTGCTGCGCTAGAAGAAATTGAACTTGGCTTCAGTTAGAAGAAAATAACTTTATTCCTTTGAGAGAGTTCTCATTTTAATTTGGGGTTTCGATTTGTACAATAAGAATTGTGTTACTAGTATTCATAAAACACCATCCGCATGATTTTGTAAGGATTAGTACTCTGTTTAAAGTAATGAATTTAAACAGAGCTATATTTACATCTGCTTTTCTAAATATTTATACCACATTTATCATCTCGTTCACTGAGTGCTTGCAAATAGATCTGCCAAGCACCAAACATCAGAAATGATAGATGAGATATCTTTTAAGATCTAACCAACAGACGTGAGTTCAGTGATGCTACTGATTAAATTTAAAAAAAACAACCCAAACTCACACAGCAGAGCAGCAGGAAGGGTCATGTAACAACCAGAGGAATGGGTAGAGTATAAATAATTTGTTTCTCCCATTAAATAATAATGTTTCTCCCATTAGAGGTGTGAAACTCTTAACCCATTTACACAGAAGATAGCCTTGAACAAATACTAATTTCTGGTCATGATTTTCTCATGTATTACTTTAAAACTGCTAGAAAACATGATGAAACAAAAATAATTCAGCATTTCAGAATGGGCTAACCTGCTTTTCGAAGTTTTATTTTTGCCTGCAAGGAGAGGTTTATTTTCATGTGGTGTGTTTTCCTGTAAAATGGCAAAACAGAAGAGAAAATGGCAAGTTAAGCAGAGGTTTATACTGAGAAACTAAAGTGAAATAAATTGTCTCTGCTGCTCCTTCCCCTGTTCCGTGTGGACTCCCTCCCCTGGGAGACAGTCGTTCACGACCTGCTTCAACATGGGTCCTTCTCAGAGGCTTCAGTTCTTCGAGAACTGCTCTAACGTGGATCTTTTCTACAGGGTAAAGACTGCCTGCTCTGGTAGTGAGATGCAGGTGGATATCTGCTCCACCGTGGTGGTCCACGGGCTGCAGGGGGACAGCCTGCCTCACCATGGTCTTCTCCGTGGATTTCAGGGGAATCTCTGCTCGGACACCTGGAGCACCTCCTCCCTCTCCTCCTTCATGGATTTCACCTGGGGGTCATAGAATCATAGAATTGCCTAGGTTGGAAGGGACATTTTAGATCATCTAGTCCAACCATCAACCTAACACTGACAAAAAACATCACAAAACTGTATGTCTGAGCACCATGTCCACCTGTCTTCTGCAGGGCTGTTTCTCTCCTCCTTCATGGATTTCACCTGGGGGTCATAGAGTTATAGAATTGCCTAGGTTGGAAGGGACATTTTAGATCATCTAGTCCAACCATCAACCTGACACTGACAAAAAACATCACAAAACTGTATCTCTGAGCACTATGTCCACCTGTCTTCTTCAGGACTGTCTCTCATTTTTCTCACTCCTCTTTCTCATAGCTGCCATGCAGCAATTTTTGCCCTTTCTTAAACATATTTTTATAGGTGTGCCACCATCTTGCCACCATATTGCCTGTGGTGGGTCTGTTAGACCCAGCTGGAACCTCAAACCAGGACACCAGCACAGGGCAGCTCTGTCCTCTCCTCACCGTGGCCACCCCACCCTGCTCTGGTAGTGAGATGCAGGTGGATATCTGCTCCACCGTGGTGGTCCACGGGCTGCAGGGGGACAGCCTGCCTCACCATGGTCTTCTCCGTGGATTTCAGGGGAATCTCTGCTCGGACACCTGGAGCACCTCCTCCCTCTCCTCCTTCATGGATTTCACCTGGGGGTCATAGAGTTATAGAATTGCCTAGGTTGGAAGGGACATTTTAGATCATCTAGTCCAACCATCAACCTGACACTGACAAAAAACATCACAAAACTGTATCTCTGAGCACTATGTCCACCTGTCTTCTTCAGGACTGTCTCTCATTTTTCTCACTCCTCTTTCTCATAGCTGCCATGCAGCAATTTTTGCCCTTTCTTAAACTTATTTTTATAGGTGTGCCAACATCTTGCCACCATCTTGCCTGTGGTGGGTCTGTTAGACCCAGCTGGAACCTCAAACCAGGACGCCAGCACAGGGCAGCTCTGGCCTCTCCTCACCGCGGCCACCCCACAGCCCCTTCACTGCCAGCCCCTGGGGACCCCCATCTGGTAAGTACACCTGAATTCACCAAGTTTGTGGTCTAGGCTGAAACACCACCACCTCCAAGAGCATTCTTCCTGGGAAGGAACGAGTCTGCATCTCACTAAATTTAAGCTCTGAAACGACAAATCCCAAGTTGCCTCTAATTTCCATTTGTGGGGCAGGTAAACAGAGAGATATTTCCAACCAAGTTTAGTCTTCGTGTAATCCTCTGTTTTTGTTGGGGTTGCTGAAATATTTAAAGTTAAAATAAGTTTATTATTTCGGTCTGGGACCTTCATTTTCCCATCCGTTGCTCAATGCCATATAACCCCATGGAGAGGTGAGGGGGCTGCTCTTCTTCCTCACCAGCGTGGGTTCTTCTGCACTCCCTGATCAATCCTGAGCTAGATCCTAAAACCAACCCAGGCTGCCTCTTGAGAAACAGGAGGATACGGAGTATGTTTCCAACACCTGAGGTTGTTCTGTTCCCGTTGAATTTGGCGTATATTTTGTATTCTATTGTTTCATTATAATTTCATACTAAATAGCTTACAGGTTCGGCACAGTATTACCAGGACATGCTGAAAACTAGTGTTTCCAATTCATAATTAGAGGAGAATGTGAACTACTGTAGGAGATTTGAATAAATTATTTGGAAGATGCTACATCGCAATGTCTGTGAAATCACTTTCAGGCTCTTTAAAAGCAGGTTTTTCACTGACTTTCTGTTTGGATTTCATGCAAAGCGTGTTCATTTATCTACAAACGAATCCTAATGAGGAGCTTTTCAGGTTTTGTGATGTGCAAAAGATTTCTGCAGACACTGAAGCCCCTCAAATACAAATCCTTTCTTACCTTGTTTCTGTGGTGGCTCCTCTGATACCAGAAATGAATTTTTCACATTTTTCAGCTCCTCAAAGCAGTTGCTCGCTTAGTAATAACATTTCCGCACCTGCAAATGCCTTATTAGAAACACTTTCATGGTTCCCCCGCACCCTTGCACCAAGATTTGCTGCAAAAAACTTCAGGATTTTCTCTGCAGTCAATTTTACACTATGTAACCCAAGCTATCTAGAACATTCACGTTTTCATTCATGTTTTCTGTAAATTTTAATATAGGAATTAAAATAAAATTATATTTTTAGTATGGTATCAAATAATATTCCCAAGTGTATTTAACAAATGGCACCATTTTTTTTTCATTAAGAGTGAACATATTTATTTTGATTTACGCTAGAATTGCACCTACTTTGGGGTTTTGGAAACTTTGTGCTAATTTTATTTAATGTTACTATAACACTATCAGAACTTGGATGAATAGGAAAAGAGACCTGACTCTTATTTCTATAGATTTAATTGATACTTTAGATCAAGTTTAATCTTTTATTATAGTTTATATCAGATTTATTACCATCACAGTCCAACTATTTGCATGATTCTTGATACATGTTTGATGTATCTTGAGGAATTTGACTCCCGTGTTTCATTAAATGCAAGAAAACCAAAGTCTATTGGTTTCTACCAGAACAGAAGTAGAAAAAAAATAAAAATAAAACCTCCATATTCATTAATTTCATTCCTTTCCCCTAGAGACATACTCCATCGATCTAGGTGCTAAAACTCTGTAATATAAATCCCAGTGTAGGTATGTAATTCCTGCTAAAACAAGTTTCATGGTGTAAACAAAGTACCCATCTCAAAACAGAATTTCATGACTGGTTAACAGAAAAAAAAGTATAAAAAATATTGCATGAGGTAGAGATCAAAAATTGTTTGGTTTTTTTGTGTGCAAAGAGAGTATGTAAGTTCTTTTGTGATTCAAAACCCAGGAAATCCACTTTCCTTTTAAAAGCCTAATTCTAGTATATTAATTTTCTGTATGGAATTGCAATTACCTCTGAACGCTTATTATTATTGTTGTTGATGTTGTTTACTTTTAAGTAGAAGGTGACTCCCTCAAGGGTGAAAAGAGATTCAGATTATCCTCTTTTCAGGCAAAAAGTAAAGTAGCCTTTTTTTAATAGATTCTTGTTTAGTCAAAGAGAGAGCGAGCTCAGCACTGGTGGAGGAGAATCTTTGTAGGAAAAATAATAACATCTTGAGGAAATTATTGCCCACCAATTCAAAATTCAAGTTAGTGTTCATACATGATATTTTGGCTTACAGACTGAAAAAATGCATAGCCAGAAGAGAAAAGAAAAAAATTTTTAAACCTGGCAATTTGATGTGCTGAAGAAAACTTAAGGAGTTATAAAAGTAGCCAAATGATGTCCAAGGTGACAAGGCTTATCAATCTTAATTGAACTGACATAATAAATGATGTAATAAGCTGTGGAAAAACAGCCTAGTCATCGAGTTGCAGATATTTTACACTTTAAATAGGTCCCTAACATAGTAGTTTCTGCAGCTTGGAGAGGATCGTTACTGGGTATAGTCAGATGATTTAACTACTGATCTGGTCCGTAGCTTAGCTGAGTGCTCAGCACTTGACAAGACTTTCAAAGCCCAACTGCTCTTTTTTACTGGGTGAAAGAGGAAGAGATAGCAAATGACAGTAACAGAATATTAATATTTTCAGGTCAGCTCTTTAATTTCTGCATAACGACACTGCATATCACAGAATCATATGGCGTTGGAAGGGACCTCAGGAGATATCTAGTCCAAACCTCGTGCCAGAGCAGGGTCACCCGGAGCAGGTCCCCCAGGAAGGTGTCCAGGTGGGTTTGGAATGTCTCCAGAGAAGGAGATTCCACTTCTCTGGGCAGCCTCTGCCAGGGCTCTGCCATGTTGAGATGGAACTTCCTATGTTCAAGTTTGTGCTCATTTCCCCTTATCCTATCCCTGGACACCACTGAGAAAAGCCTGGCCCCATCCTCCTGACACCCACCCTTGAAGTATTTATAGGTGTTGATCAGATCCCCCCTCAGCTTTCTCTTCTCCAGACTAAACAGACCCAAGTCCCTCAGCCTTTCCTCAGCAGAGAGATGCTCCAGGCCCCTCATCATCTTTGTAGCCCTCTGCTGTCCCCTCTCCAGCAGTTCCCTGTCCTTCTGGAACTGGGGAGCCCAGAACTGGTCCCAGTGCTCCAGATGGGGCCTCCCCAGGGCAGAGCAGAGGGGCAGGATGACCTCCTCCACGAGGATATCTGTTAGTCATGTTTGTTTTCTGCAGGACCTTAAGTCCACCCAGACTAACGTGAGTTTGTTGTAAGCAGCACAGGAGGAAAGAAGATAGAAACACTTTTTTGTCTATGAGAGGCAGGAGGATAAAGTGATGTGGGCCATTAGGTCTTAGAGACAGAAGAGACAGCCCCATTTTTGTTGTTGTTTCTCTGTCGAGTGACAAAAAAAAAATCGTACAATCTTTCCTACTCTGGTTAATATAAAGAATTTATCTGAATAGTTTGTAAATACACTAGAGGCGGTTGCATTTTAGAAGCGATGCGTGTGCATGTCAGGGACTTGGAGATCTAAGTTCTAAGGTGAGTAAATACAAAATGCAAATTGTTCGCTGTAGAATAAGCTGTGAATACAAGGTTGGTGAATGCTGCAGAGAGTAAAGGGAAAGTATAGAAACATAAAGGATTTCTGCAGGCTTTACAAGATAAGGACATCTTTTTACCCTTTAAGAATATTTTATATTGCTTGAGTAATAGTTCTCTGGGTGCCTCTGCTTGATGAATTGATTCAGCACATCCCGACTATCATCCTTCTTTTTTCTACACACTCGTTCCTATTAGATTTGCATTAGGAACTGTAGATTTTTTTGGTGTTAGTTGTGCTTGGAAAGGGTGATTTAGGAGAGGATCACATTCCAGAGCATGGCCTATGGCACATGGTAATTGGGTAATAAAGCATTGGTCTGTCAGTAGGAATATAAATACCACCAGATATAATTGCCATTCCCTGTTCTTGTAGTCTTTCAGCAAGCCTCTGGAAGTGGAGCAGCTTATACGCTTCAGAAAAAGCTTCTTTTTTAATGTACAATATTATTTTTCTAGGTTTTATAATGCTTAACTGGGGACTGTGAGTAAGATGGTTCCTTAAAGTATCCCTTGGTCCTGTGGGAGGATAGAAGCACTATGGCTGTTTTTATTTAGGTCTAAATGTGACAGTTTCTTGGAGGCAGTGTTTTATGTGCTGGATGTACATCGACACAGCCATTCCTACCTAAGCCTCTTCTCCAAGGATCAGCAGAGTGCTAAGGTACAAACTAGGCTTCAAAGTGGAACTCTTGAAAAAATAGCTCAGTAACCATTAAATAAAAATTCCAAGAGTCAATAATAACCAATGTCAACTACAACAGCTGACACAAAAATAGTAATTCCACGAATTCAACAGTTCCAAACCAGCAAACTCCACCTTCTTAGCAATTTGTGTCTTATATATTTCCCACACTCCCATCATGATATAGCCATGATCTCTCCAGGTCCACAATATATTTAGTCTTTTTCTCTGATTCCCTCTGATAATATTTCTGGATCCTCCTTTTGTTCTTTGGCCCATCTTGCTGAGTCACCAGTCACGTGCTATGTCCATCCATCACGTCCTGCTTGGTTCCACTTATCAGGCACCTGGATGGGACCCTTCTAGTGCTGGAGCAGAGTCTACAGGTGCTGACTGACCTGTTGATTCTCCAAACAGCACAAATAATGCTCCTTACAGCACAGAGGACAAGAGATTTCCTTCACCCTCGAGGAAGAGGATGGTGTGCAGCTGGATCTCAAGTGGCTGGTAAGTGGGGAGCTGGGCTATGCTGGGTATGTTGGTCCTCCAGTTTGGGTAAAGCCGTTGAAACTCCTCTGTTTTCCAGGTCAGACCTGGAAAACAAGATCAAAAATGTGTGAAGAAGAGAGGGAAATAAGAAAGAAAGAGTGATACCAGAACTCAGTTTCCTGAGGAAGCAAGGTTAAAGCATAGTCCACATATCACCTTTGTATTAGATTTACTTGATGTTCCGTAAGATTTCTTTTCAAGAAACTGGTCAAAAGTGAAAAGTAAGGCTGAAAAGTTTCTGTGTGAGAGCACTTTCAAAAACTATCCCTTAAACCTTTATGAAGAGAAAACAAGAGACTGCACAGAAAATTCGAACTGTGAAATTCTACATCAACAGACTGTTTTCAGAAGAGAAATAGGATCTCCTTTTCATAATCGCTAGCAGGTTCCCCCATAATACCTATTTCAGGCTTTTTCTGAAGCATATCACAAGGCACGTAACGGGGAATCACATTTATACATAATAAATTACCTGATAAGCTCTTCCTTTGGGGTAGTGACCCAAAGGGAATTGTGTGATGATATGGTAAGTAGCAAATAGTAAATTGTACAATGAGTAGAAAAGTTAAATTTTACTATCTTTGGGTATTTTAAAACCTGATTTTGGGAGAGAAATAAACAATAGTCTGATGCTCATTTTCGCATTTGCAACACGAGATAATGTCCTTTATATCTCTACAATTCTAGGTCATACCCATTTAAAATTTGCTTTGACTATATGGTAGAAAGTCATTTACCAATTTCAACTAGAGGTTTCAATAACAGATATTAAAAACACAAACAAAGCACAATAGCATTTTATATTGGATGAAACTGTTCCTATCTGATCAATAATGTATTCCTTCTTAATTATTCAATATTATTTAGTGAAATTTTTATGCCTACTGGAATATTAATATGATATAACAACTGTAAATACTCCCATTTTAATTAAAATACTTTAGCAAAAGTTAGATGAGAAAGTTTTGATGCACTGATAGTCATGACAAAGTGAAATAATCCATTGAAGTGCAAAATAAAGACAAGCAAATTATCTTTATAAATCATATACATTATTTTTTGCTTTTGAACTCTATTGTATGTACAAAAGATATAACTAAAATATTCTAAAGCATTCTAGTTTTCTATTTATTTTTTTATGTGCTGTGTATAACTTTTCTATTTCTGGGATCTTTTAGGAATAGAAGGTGCTCCTTTTTAGTGCTAGAGAAAGGCAGTATCAGATCTCCAGGAAAACGGATTGTCTTTTCACTAAAAAGGTTCATTCCAAGTGGAAAATATTCCAGATGAGGTATTGCTGCCAGAACCCACGAAAGTATTAACAAGCTCCTGGATGTGTTTCATGTAAGAGTGATGAGAGCCTTCACAGGATGGAGGTGCTTCATATCTGGGCAAACAGGGGGCCAGGAAAGGAGAAAAGAAATGACAGGGAGATTCTCCAGAAGGAGCCATGAAAGTGTTTGCAGAATTTTTTAAAATTCTAATTCATGGTAATACCATCATGTACTTATTTGAAAATTTAAGAAAAAGAAAAAAAAAAGGAAAACCAAAACAACCTCTCCTTCCCCCCCAAAAAAAATAACACTGCAGCATGAGAGATAAGGGAGGTTTATGAGATAGAGAGACTTGAGATATTTTATGAATACTGTTAAATGTGTGAACTTGTACTGTCCTTGGAGTAATAATCTCAGACAAATTGGAAATTTATCTTGTCAAGCGAGGCTTTCAATGCGGTATAAAGCTCACAATACTGGGGCTGCCTCCATGAGGACCACCTCAGGTAGTGCCTCCTCACATCAAATCACTCCACGTTGACATTAGTGCTGTGTGGGGCTGTTCTTAGGGTTATTATGTACTATTAAGTTACTTTGCTCAATGGGACCTACAGTAGTGTAAAAAGAGAAAGAAGGAATAAATTCGTTAGAAAGGAGATAACAATCACAGAAGCAAAAAGCTACAGTGGGGTGGGAAATGGATTGTACTATATTTCTGCTTTCACTATTCGAATATATTTCCGTTCCATCGCTAGAAAATGGCCCTTTTCACTATAGCAGCACCTTATCTTCACAGCTTCATGTTTCAAACTGTCAAAATGTAATAGACCTTACTAAACTGCTACTGGTGGATAAGAGATGATGCTTAAAAACCAGAACAAAATAGAGCAAACAAAAAATGGATGCTCCTCTCCCTCAGACACAATGTTAGGAGTAAAGCAAAAGCCAAACCAACTTAAAATAGTTGAACAGGTTATGAACGGTGCTGTAAACTGTTCAGAAATATCCTAAGTAAGGTAGGCTGAGCCACCCCAAGCAGGGGACACCCTCTGTCAGGCCCCATAACTTGCATATGCCCACGCTTGGACAGGAGGGGTTCTTCACCAATTCAGCTCTGTGCTTAATTTGTTACATTTCATACAGTTTCTTTTTAAATTTTACCCCAGATATTTTTCTGTTCTTCAAGATGTGAAAAAAAAAAACCCAACCCTAAAGTATTAGAAAAAAGATAGTAAGAAGCTAGCCATAGAGGACACCAGCCTCCTAAGTTAGATCAATGACCCCTCTCGCCTGCTTCTTGCAGTGGTAAAAAAGTGTTGTTAGAGAGAAAAGACATCCCTTTCAGCTCTTCTCTATCCAAGATGGAAACTATTAAGTCTTAACCCTTTGTTTCCTATCTTTTAGCCAGCTTTCAGCTCATCAAACGACCTTTCCTACGTTGAAAGACTACAAGCATGGCGGCATTATTCCTGTCGAAGCCTTTAGGCTGGAATCTTCTCAAGCACTTCTGAAAAATCCAGGTGCTTTATGTCCACCAAATCTTCTTTATCCACATGTGTGTTTACATGCTTATAAAATGCTGGGAGGTTCCTGGGACAGTGTTGTCCTTCACAAAATCCATACTGACTCTAGAGCTCTTCTTTATTGTAGATTATTCCCTTTAACCAGAGATGGTCACCTGAGTCACCAGATGATAGTTTCCAGAAACCCTGTGCAGACCTTGACGGAGGAAAAAATGCCACAAACCATTCCTTTTCATTTATTTATTTATGTTTCAGGAAAGATTTAAGACTATTTAAAGGTTTGCATCAGTGTTTCCGTGTGTTGCATCTAAGTCCCTCCAAGCACCCCTGTATCTGAGATGAAAAGGGGAAAGAAAGAAAGGGGGAAGGGAAAAAAATAAGAATTTCTCTAATATCCTTTGAATTTTCCCCAATTTTTTAATACAGGGCTTATGGAAAAACTAAAAATGACATCTCTAGTACAAGAGCGGTGGAGCTACTGTGTTTGTTGTCATTAAGGTTTAAATTCATAAATACTATAATTATAGTTAGCAGTAAGCGATATGAGCAGGAAGCATATCCACTTGTTCAAATCCTGCAGTGTTTGCCTATGTAGGAAACCCTGAGAATTCTAATTTAAGGCTTTGAGTCACCTCTAAGATAGGGAAGTAGAGTTGTTTGTTATAAAGGGAGGCACAATACTGTAATTACTTTTTATGCCAGTGTCAGCATCTTTAATAAGTATCTGCACTCTGCTCAGCGTGTGTACTAAACCTTGATGCAGTCAGTGCAGAATAAAATTGGCACTTCTTTGTCCTGCTTTGTCCTTTCCGGTAAACTTGTATAGCTAAAACTGAGAGAAAGGTGCTATTTTCCAACTAATGGATAGAAAAGGCGCTTATTTTATTTATTTGTGACATTATTGCATACTTAACACAAGATCCATCAGGTACAGATTTGGGGTTTTGTAGAGTGCTCACCTAATAGCCATGCACAGTAGGGGAAACGTAACCTTGGGTATGTTTTTTTTCTGTTCTTCTGATACTTGGTAAAATCCTGTCTGATCTACAGGTGTTCAATTCCCTTTTCCTTTCAAACTATATAAATTAATAACGTAATAAGTTAAAATCAGAATATCTGTTCCTAACTTCAGTCTCAGAATTTGTTGCTTCTGTTGATGACAGGAAACTGGGAGGGGTGGCTGATGCAGCAGAAGGTTGTGCTGCCATCCAGCGAGACCTGGGCAGGCTGGAGAGTTGGGCAGAGAGGAACCTGATGAAATTCAACAAGGGCAAGTGGTGGGGTGCTGCACCTGGGGAGGAATAACCCCCTGCACCAGGACAGGTTGGGGCTGACCTGCTGGAGAGCAGCTCTGAGGAGAAAGACCTGGGAGTCCTGGTGGACAACAGGATGCCCAGGAGCCAGCAATGGGCCCTGGTGGCCAAGAAGGCCAAGGGCATCCTGGGGTCATCAGGAAGACCATGGCGAGTAGGTGGAGGGAGGTTATCCTGCCCCTCTGCTCTGCCCTGGGGAGGCCCCATCTGGAGCACTGGGACCAGTTCTGGGCTCCCCAGTTCCAGAAGGACAGGGAACTGCTGGAGAGGGGACAGCAGAGGCTACAAAGATGATGAGGGGCCTGGAGCATCTCTCTGCTGAGGAAAGGCTGAGGGACTTGGGTCTTTTGAGTCTGGAGAAGAGAAGGCTGAGGGGGGATCTGATCAATGCCTATACATACCTAAAGGGTGGGTGTCAGGAGGATGGGGCCAGGCTTTTCTCAGTGGTGCCCAGGGACAGGACAAGAGGGAATGGGCACAAACTGGAACAGAGGAAGTTCCATCTGAACATGAGGAGGAACTTGTTTGCTGTGAGGGTGGCAGAGCCCCGAAGCAGGCTTCCTAGAGAGGTGGTGGAGTCTCCTTCTCTGGGGATATTCAAAACCTCCCTGGACACATTCCTGGGGGACCTGCTCTGGGCGACCTGCTCTGGCAGGAGGTTTGGACTAGATGATCTCCAGAGGTCCCCTCCAACCCCATATAGTACTGTGACTACTGTTTCAACGTGTAGAATCACTTATGTGACCCTAATGTTGTCGTTTTATTCCTGTTTCCCCTTTCACTTTAACCTTTTCAGAAAAAAATCTCATCTCCTTTTAAGTCTTTCTCTCTCGGGCCTTAGGCTGTCACAACTCTGGCATCCTTACCACCTCAGTAGCCGTGGTAGTTAGTAGATGGCAAAACCAATAGCAGTTAACTTGAAGGAAGTTCTGAATAAGTGATCAGATACATTCACACCGTGACCATTTAGTTTCTCCTTTTCTGAGTCCAGGCCCATAGGTCATCCTTAACTTTCCGCCTGTAGTGAAACTTAGGTTTGAGAAAATGTAAGTCTTGGCTTTTAAATTGCCAAGGGAAACCTATGTAACCTGTTCTAATTACTTCCCCTTGCAGTTAGAAATGCGTACCTGATTAAAAGGCTGAGTGTGCCTAACTTCATCTCTTAGCCTTGGGATCTTGTCATACTGCCAACTACAAGGCTGGGAGCCCGTTATCAATACCATTATCAACTTAATTGATCTTTTGCTGCTGCTTCACGCTTAAGCTCTCAACTGGCATTTCTAACTATGTGAAACCTTCCTCACTCCAGCCATTCAGCTGGGACATGGCTCTCCCCCAACATCTACTGGGCAAACTGGGATTGTGGAAAAAGTGTGACTGGAATGAGAATGGACAAGTCTGGTCTGTGAGTGAGTATCTCCTACGTTGTTCATCATACTTTGCACAGGTGTCAATGACTAAGTGAAGTCCATGCAGTGGGAAAATCACATCCACTGACATTTTTTTTGGCTAGATGCTGGGCAACGTGAATTTAATTCTGAGCAGCTGTCATCTTTGACCACATTCCTGCTCCCTTTTTACTTGCTATTAGCAAATATTCATGTTAATGCATTATTGTTCCTAAGGATGTTTGGGGAATAGCTAGTCTTCATATAGAGACATGTATTTGTATGCAAATTAGTATTTCTGCAATAAAAAGATTATTCAGTCCTTGTACTTTTCCATTTTAAAGCACTTCAACCAACCAATCAGGGAACAGAAACAAACTCTAACTATTAGATGACCATTGATGTGCCCTGAATAGAGGGTGTCAAACAACTGAATCCACAACATATTTCAGGATTTTTTGGCTGTCAGGTAGGTCTGAAAAATAAGCATTTTCACAGATATAAATCTTTGTTTGCTGAACAGACCTCAGTGCAGAATTTGTTTACTGTGAATAATTTCCTTAGTTGTTCCAAAAGACCAAATTATTTTTATCCACTTCTATTAACCATCGAAAGCTGGTCTTTAGAGCAGTCTTGGCTTTCAAACGTTGGTGCTTGCTTGCTTCCTGTGCTCCTGCTGGGTGCAATCTCATCTCTTTCGGCCGCTTCCATTCAGGGAGGTGTGAAAGTAGAGCAGGTAATAGCGCTTGGAGAGATAAAACACATCCTCAGTACCTCTGTTAAAATACGAGGACTTCTGGTCGGGAGTGCTCAGACTTGTTCAGGAATTTTCAGTTCACAGCTGAAAGTACAAACTACGCGGTATCGCTGCACACGGTGACATCTCTGATGGGTACAATAAAGTCTTTCTGCTCCGCTCGTGAGGTGCTGCAGGAATATATTTGCAGCTCAGTGACCGAATTTGCAAATCTGTTTCTCTCTCCGTTTACAGCATGAAAAGTGGTGAAATATTTGTTTCTGTTTCAAGGAGTCAATGGTCTGATAAAACATCTTTTTCCTTTCAAGTGGGAACAGATAGAGCAGGAGCTGTTGCCTATATATCTATTTTAGAGAACCCAAAACTGCACCTGATTAGCTTTTTATCAAATTAACAGGAGGCCATCCTTTGTGAAATAGATGAGTTTGTGGCTTTATAAAATGTGGGGATGAGATATTTCTCTAATTTGCCCTTTAGCTCTTCTTTCATGGAAATCTATTTTTCACTGCCTGGAGATTTTAAATATTTCCCAGATCTATTTTAGAAACTGGACAGACCTCATTGTCTTCCTCTTGAATTTTCTTCTCTGAAACTAGCTCTGGTGATGAACAAATGTACTTTGTATGCTCTTGGCACTGCCAGTAACAGCCTCAAACTAGAAATTAATTTTTAAACACCCGGCTTCTGTGACCACTGCACTGCTATTAAGCTCTCTGGCACAATCTTTACTTTTATTCAGTCACAGTTGATGATAGCTTTTCTTTTTTTTTTGCTTTTCTTTTTTTTTTAAAAGTCTATTATATGGTGCATGTTACCTTTCCCCCCAAATTAATATTTAACTCAAAGTATATTGGAAAATCAAAAGCCAGGCGTATTAAAGGTGCGTAAACCCGGTCAAGTTACAGATTTCACTTTATCTGCAAATAATAGAATTTCAGTTTGGCCACAGTTGATGATAGCTTTTCTTTTTTTTTTGCTTTTCTTTTTTTTTTAAAAGTCTATTATATGGTGCATGTTACCTTTCCCCCCAAATTAATATTTAACTCAAAGTATATTGGAAAATCAAAAGCCAGGCGTATTAAAGGTGCGTACACCCGGTCAAGTTACAGATTTCACTTTATCTGCAAATAATAGAATTTCAGTTTGGCTCAGCTGTTTACACCTTGGTGGAAAAAAAACACTATATCGACATTTTTCTGTTCCTTTTTCAGTGCCTGTTGTGCTGTAAGAAAGGCTGCAGCATCAGCAGGTCCAGCAATCCAAAACCTTTTAAAGGAAATACTGGAAAAAGCAAAGGCAGCTGTCTCTCCTGAAGTTTGCCCCTTGGCTGGCTGAAGGAAAGAGAATAAACTGGAACATCCATTCCCAGCCTGGCCATCTGAAGTCATCAAAATGATCCTTGATGTGATGACTATCTCAGTTGTCATTGATACAGGTGAATATCTCTGATAAGTAGCAGAACAGGGATGAAGCTGATGAAGCTCGGATGGGAATCTGGGAAGCACACACTCCAAACATGCACCTTTCCATCCCCACCTTGAATAGGGTTCAGAGTACCTGAGAATCAAGATTAAAATATGTTTTACATCTTAAATTCATCATGTCTGAAAGAAAAATAATCGAATCCTTCCCTTATAATTCCAGAGGGCAGAAGCCTGATGCTTATAGCAAGCAAAGTAATCATGCAAATAATTCTGTCTTTTTTTTCTTTTTTTTTAAGTGCAGTGTTATTTCAACTGCTACAAATTATACCACTAGACTGAATGAACATGATGTAACTGACAATTTAAATATGAACCTGGGCTGATTAAACTGTGTGTTTATGTGGAGAGAGCAGGTGCTATCGGTAACACGTTGAACTTCCCTTAAATCAGTCTTCTCAGCCCTTTGTGGAAACGCAGCCCAACCAGGACTGTACTGTTACTAAAAATATTTCTCTCTATCAGATATTTTGATTATTTTTTTTTTAACATTTTAAAATTTCCCGTGGCTGCAAGGGTGTTCTTCGTGAGTCGTGGCTTACTTGGAAAGTCTAAAAGACAAAGCCCATTTCTATTTCCTGTAAACATGCAGGCAAAAAAAGCTCCTTGCAACTTGGAATCCTAAGGGATGAATGAAATTCTGTCCCTGCTGAAATCAGCAGCTGTTCAGCTTCTGAGAAGAGTCCAGCTCAGATTTCTTCCTTGTCAATGGAAACAGAAGATGCTTTCTTTGACTGCACTAGACTCTAAAAATTAAGAAAGTTACATACAAAAAAACCTCTCTGCTTAGAGTTTAGCATTAGTTTGGGTGGGATTATTGTTTGCAGAAAATAAACAAAACTGGAATACCTGTAAGTGAGAATACAGAGCATATAAAATAACTTCTACAGAATTTTTGAAGGTGTTGTTATAAGAGCTCATATATTTCCATTTTGTTGTCTTCCTTCTGAATAACGGCCTTTAATTGCAGCAAATACTTTGCTGCAAGTGAAGCAAGGTAATTCCTGTATGTTATTCATGTTTCTGCTGGAGAGTAAGTAAACAGCAGTATAACACTGTGTAGCAACTGTGAGATGCTCTAGATACTTCATATATATTTTAATTATTCCATAAGTACTTTTTAAAATGCCAGTACACCAGGTAAAATATTAATTTGGTGTGATGTTAAAATAAAGAGGTATCTTAGTTTTTTATTTCTGTACTGCCAGATGACCCTTCATTTTTTATGTTTAAACTTATCCTTCTGTCATGCGTGGGGTTTTTTTTCATCTGATATGTAGCAATAACCTTCAGGAAGATTTTGCCTTTATGTTGCTGATATAGATGGTCAGATTATGAATTTTTTTTAAAGGAATTTATATAAAATATATACATACTTATATATAGTGATAATAAAACTAGAAAAGCCTCATTGACCTTATGGTATTGTATTGGTACTACTTTTAATGCTAAAGCAGGTTGCAGAGTTTTTGAGGCCAGCTTTTATGGTCTTGAATATTTTATTCCAACACCAACACTGAAGGAAGGTTTAGTTCACACACATCAATGGTTTTAATGCAGCAACCTTTTCAACTGGATCTAAGACATAAAAATTCTTTAGCTTGCTTGGGAGGCTTATTCAATGCTGTGAACTTGAGCTCAGCTGAATCACAATGTGACAATGCAAAGCAGCCTACAGAAAACTAAATTAAAAATATAAATAAAAAATTCAGAGCTGAAGCCATTGTGGAAAGTTTGCCCTATATAGAAACAAAATGTTGGAATGCTTGAATAAGTTATTGTTCCATGAAGAATATCATATTTCCCTCTTCCAATTTATTCTGAAATTTAATGAAAGTCGAAAAATATTGAGCCTGCTGTTTTTCTGGGATAAGACTAAAAGAATGCAATTGTGAATACCTGGGGTTCTTCCTTTGCATTGTCATTGATTTGCCAGGAGGACGCTCAGTCTCCCGAGTTTAGGTGTCTTGTGATCAGGGCATGGGGACTATTATATTTGAGAAGCAATTCATTATTCTGTGGGTGTTCACTCTTCTATCTTGCCTATCATTTAGTGATGATTAGAGCATTGAATACTTCCTTAAAAACATGTGTGTCATAACAATATTTAAATCTTTACTTCCAGCCATAAAGGCACTTATTAAATAGGGTAATCCACAGGACATGGATGGAGAAAGAGGATGGCTCACCAAGAGGCCAGGAGAGGAAGTCCTTGCTCCAATGACTACACAGTTATTACTGAAGTTGGGAATAACATGCACAAATGAACTTTTTCTAATTTTATATGTATAATAGCTATAGCACAAATAACAATGTATATGAAAAAACTGATGTTCTTGTTATAAAGCAATGTCTCTGAAAAAGAGAAGAATTTCTCCTGTTCTGGTTTTTAACGTGTTCTTTAATCTACATTTTAAACTTAAATTTATTGTAATTTCAATATTCAATATTCAATAATGAACAGTTCACTGTTTTAAACATCTGACTCTGCTTTTGTATTGTTTTCTTAATAAGTGTTTTCTTACTAAATTTATACAAAAAAATCCTGAATTGATCCTCAAACAATTGCTGATGGCCTTCGTTTGCTGAAGCGTGGAAAGCAAGATTTAAAGTCTACTCACCCCAAACTATCCCATTGTGGTTGTTTTCTTACTTTTACATCCTTCTTAAGGGCTAAAAATGAGCCCCATTCATTGTTTCCCATTTGTATGAAGTTTAACTTTTCTAGTTGCAGGTGGTTATGAACTGAAATGCAAACTTCTCCTTCCCAGTCTGCAAAGGAAATTTGCAATGGGAAAAAGATTTGTTTATATCAAATACCAGTAGCTGCTGGATTTTTATTTGCCAGTAATAACTGGGACAACGGTGTCTCTGGGGCGACCAACTAGAGCTGTTGAATATTCTTTTGGAAGAAGCAGTCATGTTTCTTAGCCACGGAAAACTATAATATAAAGTCAAGGAGGTTTTGAAAGGTTGTGGATGCTGTTTCATGAAGCTACAAAGGAGCTGATGGAGCAGAGTGTTGGTCCAGCAGAAATGCTCCCCAGAGGGAGGTGTTAATCAGAGTCTCCTTGGCAGGCAGAAGGGCAGTGGGAGAGAATGCTTGAAGGAGGATGTCTCCTTAGAAAGGAGACTTTTTGTAAGAAAGTCCTTTGGAAAATATATATATATCTTAATAGAGATTTGTAGACTGTTAGATGTTTTTATTAAGAAACCATATAGAATTTAATCTTATATCCATGCCATAGAATCCTGTTGTTACCATCTCCCAAACAATAATAGATTCTGAGCTTGTCAGTTTTGGGTCGGAATAATGTGGATATTTTCTTACCCTGCCTTGTTGTATTGATTTTCCCACTCGAGGAATACAAAATATGCAGGCAGCCCTACTTTTTTAGGAATCTCTGCCAGAACACTAGAATCTGCTTCATAGAAAGCAGTGGTACCTCCAAAACTGACTGTTGTAGAGAGGAAAAAGCAGACAGCATGGTTTTTTTTTTTCATATTTCAAAACTGTCTTGTTTAAGTAGTTAATGCTTCAACGAGACTGTACGGTTTTCTAACTGTCTTGTTTAAGTAGTTAATGCTTCAACGAGACTGTACAGTTTTCTAACAAAAAAAAAAAAAGATGCATGACTGAACTTGAAAATCCCACTGGAAGAGGATATTTGTAGGAAAATGTTAGAAAACCTATTGGAAAGCTTTCCTTAGCATCATCTTATTAACAAAGCTTCAGTTGAAGAAAACAGGATTTAATTTAATTTTTTTTTCCCAGTTTTTCAAATGCATCTGTATTTTTTAGGAAACCTTATTTATCCGTGGTTTAGGCCACTCACTCTGTGGTTTTGAGCCTTCCAATAGCAGACTTAATGTGTTTTTTCGCTTTCAGTTCAGAGTTTGGGTCCTGGCTTACAAGACTCTGGATTTTCAGTTATAACTTTTATGTTTTTCTATCAATGCTACGCTACCTAATTGCATCCGAGGGCAGTGATTCAACAAATACTGTTCATCAGTCTGAGCAGGATAATAAAGGACCTAAGGAGAGTAAGACATGTTTATACATATACTTATATAGTGATTTGTATATATATCTATCTAGTCCTGTGGTGAAGAAGCGATTAACTTTATTTTCAATAAAATAAATAGTTGTCATATAGCAAGGGAAACTCCTATCCACAACATCAGGCAGGAAAAAAATCCTAGTAATGATTAGCCTGAAAGCTACAGATAGAGTAATTAAATATTATTCTTTCCCTCATACATCATATGGGAACGGGCTTTAGTTAGCCATACCCTAGCACTTTGAAAGAAAAGTCTAAAATTTAAATATAGACCCTTGTTCTTTTCCTTCTATTTCAGTTAATCCTGCCTGCAAACCTTAAAACGCAGCTTCTGCCTGGAGGAATTTGCAGTCCTTTTCTGTTGATTCACCAGCAAGATTGGGGCTTAAGGAAAAGAAATGTGAGTGCAACCATACAGATAATTGCTTATTAGAAGTAATGTGTGTGTCCTTATTTTTAGATAATGGAATCTTACTAAAATATTGATATTATAATATTAATGTAATATTAATTGGAGTTAGTATAAATACTGTGTTACACGTAAGCACTCCTTAAACTTAAAGGCTTTCACAGTATTATGCCAAGATGCCATTTTGTCGGTATAAATAGCCTTCATTTTTCTTTCACATTGACTGCATATATTACTTATAGCATTAACTTATAAAAATGTCTCTCTTAAACCTATATAAAACAGATATTTGCAAGCATGATGCACCGCATACTGTTCATAATACTAATAGAGATTAGTAAAAGAAAACAAAAACCACCAAACAATATTTGGCTTAATCCTTTTAAACCAGACTTGCTTAATAGCTTGTCCAGAAAAGCAAATTAGACAAAAGAGCAGGGAAATAAACGCAGCTTTAGTAAAAGCGTGGCTTTTGCAAAAGCATTAACCACTGGGTGTCACTGTCGGTCCACACGGTTTTATACAAAATACTTTCTTTGGCAGAACAAATGTTCCTCGTCGCATGAACAGCAGGTGCTCTCTTAGCAATTTGATCATCCCTACAGAGAAGAAGAGTGTCTGATTATGGAAAAAAGATTTTTTTTATTTTTTTCCCCCTCTTCCCTTTCTCTGGTGAAAGCTCTCTGTCTTCCCCGCCTTTGCTGTTAGTTCATGTCCCCAAAGACAAAGACAAGAACAGAAAAACTGGGACTGAGTTTAAAACTGGGATTAGTGGGTGTTTAGTGGAGAGGTTGCATGGATAGTGATCTGCTGAATTTGAAATCTAGCGGAATCGAAGCTAAAACCTGAGATTTTTATATATTATGCACGATGATAGTGGTGTTTGCTAAGTTCCGTGGTATTGCAAACACATGCCCTAATTTTACCAGACTTTTTTGCTCCTGCTTTTTGGAGTGTGGAGTACACAAACAGCAGAGGAAATTGAGAACAGTGAAGGTGCCCATATGAGGAATAACACTGAATATGTAAAGTACTATGTAATAATGGAGAAAGTTCTCTTCCTTTTTGGCTGGAGGAAATTGAGAACAGTGAAGGTGCCCATATGTGGAATAACATTGAATATGTAAAGTACTATGTAATGATGGAGAACGTTCTTTTCCTTTTTGGCTGGATTTTTTTTAACAGAGTGAGCAATTGTTTATTATTATTGTTCCCTTGTAAAACTGAAAACAAAAGAAATAGCAGAAAGAATACTGTGAAGTTACTTCAGTTGTCAAATATACTTCCTATTTTGACCTCTGTCAATAACTTGGACATTTTCTTATTAATCAGACTTCCAGGAAATTTTCCTTGTTCAAGTATCACAATTTTCTCCAAGTTAAAGTTTTCTGTTTGTGTCCTCAGGATGACTCAAAATGGTAACAACTTCTATATTCCTGCAAATTGGAAGGTTGATTTTTAGGCTTCTGTTATAGAATTCAAATGTCATAAATTCATGAAAGAACACTCAGCAAACAACTGAACAGTCAGTGGCATTCACCTTATTTAGGGCTTTTCCTTTAAAATCCTCACCAAGGCATAACACAACCTTATACAGGTGACCCCAGAATTCATGGCAAATAGAAAAAAAGAAGGTCAATAAACCAATGCTATAAATATTCAACAAATTTGACATCTAGTAGCAATTCAAGCAAATTATATCCTTAGCTCTTTTGGACCTAGTTGTCTGTTACCTTGATCAGATAAAAAATGCACTAAAGCCATATGTGGAGAGAGAACTTATTTTTATGAAATAACTGTTAAATACTTTAAGAATATTAAAGGAAATATCTCAGAAACCTGTATACATCAGCTCTTTGAATAGACAATTCTTTTATACGTGTCCTGTTCCTTTCTGCACTATAACGTGCACTAAACTGGATGTTTGTGAGCTTTTAGGTTTCTTTTGCAGCATACTTACTACTAAGAAGAAATAATAATTCAACTGACATTTTCCCAGTCTAATAGGACTCCTTTTCCTTTTCCTTAGAAATAATAATTCAACTGACATTTTCCCAGTCTAATAGGACTCCTTTTCCTTTCCCTTTTCCTATTCCCCAACTGCATCCTAGGTTTGTACATTATCTTATTGCTTTACATCCTGTGTCATTTTTAAAAAAAACATAGAAGCCCCAACAATACAATTCAAAATGGGATTTTAAAAAACCCCACATTTCTTTCTTTTATTCTTTCTCTTTCTTTCATTCTTTTTCTTTCTCTCTCTTTCTTTCTTTTTCTTCATTAATTATTTGAAGCACCAGAGAATTGGAATGCAAATATCTACAAATACGAGTCCACCGTCTTAATATAAATTATAATAGGTAGAGCTTTACAAGAGAGTGTGAGTTCTTATGAAGCTAAGACTGACCATTTCTATACAGAGCATTGTTTTGTGAGCTATTTTTCAGAGAAATATTCCTACAAAGCAACAACACCATGCAAACATCACCCTTCCCAATGCTTTCACTCTGAAGGTTTGTCTTTTTCAGTAATGTCGCTTAAAGGAAGGCTGTGGGTAGAGTTTCCCCAAGTGGAATTTCTAAGATATAACTAGGGTGCAGTCAAAGTGTTCTTCCCATTCAAAAATTGCCTTCAGTATTTTGTTGGACAAAATCATTAGTTTTGTCTTCATTGATCTTTTTTTTTGTGTGTCTTTAGCATGTTTTGGAAAATGCACAGGTATTTGTGAAGTGTCAAAAGGACAATGTATTTATTTTTATGTATACAGGGTAGTTTCTTCTCTTTAGAGAAATCAAATATCCACTCTTTGAAAATGCACTGTTTAATACCAGGGCCGCTCATAAACAACTGATGTAGTAAATAGAAAAACATTTTTTCAACTGGTATATTTGTTTAGCAGTGTTTCAAAAGAAGACTAATTTACTGGTGAGAGAGTTCAAAGAGGTAAGAATATGAAAAAACAAAATAATAAAAAAAAACCCCTGAAGCTAAACTGTGAAGATATGAATGAATTCTCATCACAGAAAAAGCCTGAAATAATACAGTGATTAGAAATCAGTACAAATGAGCTAAAAGAGAGGAGAATATGAACTGATAACTTTTACTGAAATTATCATTTATACAATTTTCCTGTGACTGAGGGGTTTTGGGGGAAATATTAGAAAGAAATATAGAGAGTTTGTTAACTGCTGATAGATGAAAAAGACTTAAACATATTCATGATAATGCAATGCTCAAAAAAAAAAGGAGCTCACATCTCCAGGAAAAAGTGACAATTTCTGAGTTAGTTGTGATTTAATGAAAGTGTAAATCTGAAGCAATATGAGATAATATGGTATCTCTGTTTTGTTTATTGCTGCCTCCGTTTCTAAATTTGGTTTGTCATTTTGTTTTGGAAATGGTATCTCTGTTTTGTTTATTGCTGCCTCGGTTTCTAAATTTGGTTTTGGAGAAGGGAGACCAATTCTAATTTTGGAGAAGGGAGACCAAGTAGAAATGTGAAAGAATATCTAAAGAAGGAAAAGTTATTGTAGAGTGAGGTTACTATTTGGGGGATTCAAAGTCCTCTGCCGTAATCTTCTTGAGAGAACTGGGACAGTTCTCATCTTCGGTATGTTACAATGTCTCCAGTTGCAAAATTAACAAGGTGCTTCACTGATGAGGGTAATATAACACCCTGGTGTGTCCTTTCAGGTAAGAAGAAACTTTGTGGAATAATGGACAACATAAAGCCATTAAGATGTGGTTTCACCTTTTAGTTATATGTCACACAATATCCACAAAGCAGAAAATATAACACAAAAATTATTTTCCTGCAGAACATAGTAATTCATAATTTGTACTCAGTTACGCAATATTCTTTGGCTGAAGGCAAAAAATAGATTTAACCCACTATGGATTTGGGAAAAAATTAATATAGAGAGATTAACTCACTTCCTGAAAGTAATTTAAAAAAAAAAAAAAGTTCTGAACTTTAATATCAAACAATTTTATTGAGCAAATTATCAAGCATCATTGGCTTGCTCTTATCTTGCCATATACATTTATAAGTGAATACCTTATTAATTTGTTAATTTACTAATTTATTAAAATTACAGAAGATAATAAGATTTTGGATAAAGTATAAAACAATAATCCTCCATATTAAAATATAAGATCAGAGAAAAATCTCCTTGCACGATACGTTTGTGTATTAGATTCTGTATTATAGATTTTTATAAAGAACTGAAGAACTTGTCTTGCCATCTGTCAAGAAAACACGTTAATAAGAGCTGCAATGGTAAGTCCTGTGTAGTGACAGGATGGGACAGAAACCAAAGGAGTGGATTGATTCATCCAGGCCATGAACTCCAAACGACAACCTGTCATCGTTGTTTTTATGGCAGATGAAGTTGCTAAGCCACTATCCATCATATTTGAAAAGTTGTGGCAGATTGGTGAAGTTTCCAGTGACTGGAAAAAAGGGAAATACAGCATCCATTTTTAAAAAGGGCGAAAAAGCAACAACTGGGGAAGTACAGGCCGGTCACTCCCACCACTCTGCCCAGCAAGATCATGGAGCAGATCCTCTTGGAAACTCTGCTAAAACATGTGCAAAAGAGAGAGGTTACTGGTGACAGTTGGTGTGGCTTCATGAAGGGCAAATCATGCCTGACTGAGGGGGGATCTGATCAACGCCTATAAATCCTTCAAGGGTGGGTGTCAGGAGGATGGGGCCAGGCTTTTCTCAGTAGTGCCCAGTGACAGGACAAGAGGAAATGGGCACAGACTGGAACAGGGGAAGTTTCATCTCAACATGAGGAGGAATTTGTTTGGTGTGAGGGTGGCAGAGCCCTGGCAGAGGCTGCCCAGAGAGGTGGTGGAGTCTCCTTCTCTGGAGACATTCCAAACCCACCTGGACACGTTCCTGTGGGACCTGCTGTGGGTGACCCTGCTGTGGCAGGGGGTTGGAGGAGATGATCTCCAGAGGTCCCTTCCAACCCCATAGCATTCTGTGATTCTGTGAAAGATATTAAATGGATTAAGCTGTTGAAAACAGAGGGGGGAGAGGAATATCTTAATGCTAAAAATTTACCAAAATTGCAAGTAGATTTTCCTGTTCAAATATAAATTTTCGTTATCTTATTTTCAAGGTCAAAATAATAAATAATGCATTTCTACTTGTCTAGCAGTTCCCTCCCTACTTGTATGGCAGGACAAGGTCTAAAATACAGGAAAGATATATTAAGCAGACAAAAAAACCCCATATATGTAAACTTTCAAACCCTTGACATTGGTAACTGAAAACATGTTCTGCCTGAACACCTACAGATTATTCAGAAGAGTAATTAAGAATTATTATGGTGGAAGAAATTAGATTTAAAATGATGTAAGATTTTAGTATTTTACCCCTGCAACTAGATCAATATCGGAGTAGGTGGGGGAAGGCTTTGGGATAAGTAAATACTGCAGTTTCAATCTGAGCAGTCCCAGAAGCTATCTGTTAATGAAAAATAAAATCTATACCTAACCTGATGTGAGTGAAAGGAGGTTTTATAGAATGTGAAAAAATAACTCACATGTAAACCCACTGAATTTTTATCTCGCTGTTAATAGAAGAAATATTACTGTATTTCTGCAAGTTAAAACTGTAATGATTGTCAAATTGCTAACTGGGTTAGAAAATTTTCAATATTCTCTTTCTCTGGCTGGAAAATAAGTTTAATAAGACTATCTGCTATTCTCTGTGCTTTTGTTGTTTATTATGCACAGATATGGATTTCCTGATTGGGAAGAAGAGGTGCACATGGAACAAATAGTTGGACAATTGCAGCACTGCTGCTCTCTCTTGGTATTCTCTTTAAAATCCAGCCCAAATAAAAGTAAACATTCTGCTCTTACCTGCTGTGCTATTGGTAATAAACCACCTCAACAATTTTTCTGCATGTGTCTTCTTAAAATGACACATGGTAACATAAAATTTGTACGAATCTTTTATTTGCCCTTGTAAGTTATAAGACATCACTATTTAACTGTGGTGTAGCTTTAGAATTTTGCAAATTTCACAAATTTGCAAATTTTTTTAAAACATAATGAATACATTGCAAATGTAGTGATCCAAGTTTATAAATTGAGGTGTTTGTCAAAAACCTATGTCACTAAATTTCCATGGTGATAATGGTAGTTACAGATAAGGACAGGTCTGCAATGGAAAGCCTAATTGATTTTTGATTGTTTTGTTGTCTCTAGTGATATTAAAAATCCTTGCTAACAAGTGAGTATGGATATGTCAGGAAAAGCTTAAAAAGTGCTGTGATCCTTGAAGAAGTTGGATGAGCAAAAAGGCAGATTCTCAAGAGCGCTCTCTCTCTCTCTCTGATGCTGAAATACTTTCTAAATCAAAGCAAATGACATGAAATCTTGCAGAAGATCCATCCATCCACTTTAGACATATTAGGTTTGTTTTCTGAATTTGGTTGTGTACTTGGTTGACTGCTTCTTTCCGTTCTGTTGGTGTAAAGTCTGTTTTCTCCTTGTGCTTTGTCCTAAAGAAATAATTTAAGCAATATTAATTATTTCATGTTGACCAAGTCGAGATTGCTCTGATGAAAACAAATGTATTGCACTTGAGAGTAGAACAACTGTATGATATCACTTCAAAATAGATTTGCTAGTTAACCCTCTAAGAGGCACTGCCTGAAGGACGTAGGAGAGATGGGAGGTCAGTCTCAATGCTGCCACAGGTCGAAATTTCAACTACTCTGTAGATTTAGAATTGTTCCATAATCCTTTTTTTCTGGCCAGGAGAGGAATTACATTTTTAATGTGTTTCACACTAAAAGGAACATCCAATCTTCTATAGGATTTCAGTTTCTTAGGGAGTCAATGTCGCTACTAGTTCCAGATTCTCATTCATATATAAAGATTTTTCTTTCACTCTAGGCAAAATGAATGAAGGCTCAAAGCATGGGGGTTCTTAGATCATTGGTCAAACTGAAAGTTGGAATTATTATGCCACACGATAGGTTGTGCTGCAAACCTCCCCTTCTTAAAAATCTCCAAAAATTTCCTTCAGTCTAAAATCTAATTCTACTTTCAAAAAAAACTGTCAGAAAACTTTCTCTTCCCTTAGGCAGTAAAATTTTCAAAGTAGCTCTTCAGAATATTAGTGTAAAGCACCTATTGAATTGAACTGTCCAAAATCCAGCTATTGACGTATTGCAGTCCATCTTTCTTAACAAACCCACACAAATGCATAAAGTATCAAATTACCTAAACCCAAAATTAAACTCTAACTGGGGAAACAGAATTAAGCCACCTTTTTCCTGAGTTCTGAAACACGGTGATGCTTACGCTTCAGAAAATGGATCTCAGTCACTACCCTGTATTAATCACCAGGGATTTCTGCAATTAACGTGGGAACACCTTATTTTACCCATAACTCATTAATTCACATGTAGTAACACCCACTGCCCAGGTCAAGACAGTTTCCTTTTGAACTATATCAACAATGCTTAGATATGCTTCTAATCAGATAAGTATTTATAACTTAATCACTGGGACCTTATTTCAATATCTCTCTTGAGACTAAAACTCCCACTTTTCTAATTCTAAGTGCTTTGTTCTCCCTGGGGCTTCTCTTCAGCCTATTAGCCTGAACTGTCTTTGCATTTAGGCCAATGCTTAGTTGTTTTGAAAAACCCTTTTGAAGACAACTTCATTCCACCTGATTGATCCAGCTTTATGACAAAGGACCGGCTTCAAACATGGTATTTAGCCTTCAGTTGTACCCATGACCACTGAAACAATGAAAAGCATTAAAAGTTATTACACTTCAATGTAGACAAAGGGTTTGACTCTGTTGAATGGTCCTGCATTATTTTTCCTGCTTTAAAAGGTTCTGTTTTGGAGTGACTAAGTTTAAATGGATAAAGCTCCTCTATATTTGAGAGCATAGTTTAGATCAGCTGTGTTTTTTCTAATAAAACCAGTTACCTTGCTCTGACCTTTCACAGAGGCACGTAATTGATCAGTAAGACAATTTGTTAACTGGTGCAACATGCAAAACCCACTTAGTGTCTGCTTTCCTCCTAAGCTAAACAAATTTTTATTGAATACATTGCAAATGTAGTGATCCAAGTTTATAAATTGAGGTGTTTGTCAAAAACCTATGTCACTAAATTTCCATGGTGATAATGGTAGTTACAGATAAGGACAGGTCTGCAATGGAAAGCCTAATTGATTTTTGATTGTTTTGTTGTCTCTAGTGATATTAAAAATCCTTGCTAACAAGTGAGTATGGATATGTCAGGAAAAGCTTAAAAAGTGCTGTGATCCTTGAAGAAGTTGGATGAGCAAAAAGGCAGATTCTCAAGAGCGCTCTCTCTCTCTCTCTGATGCTGAAATACTTTCTAAATCAAAGCAAATGACATGAAATCTTGCAGAAGATCCATCCATCCACTTTAGACATACTAGGTTTGTTTTCTGAATTTGGTTGTGTACTTGGTTGACTGCTTCTTTCCGTTCTGTTGGTGTAAAGTCTGTTTTCTCCTTGTGCTTTGTCCTAAAGAAATAATTTAAGCAATATTAATTATTTCATGTTGACCAAGTCGAGATTGCTCTGATGAAAACAAATGTATTGCACTTGAGAGTAGAACAACTGTATGATATCACTTCAAAATAGATTTGCTAGTTAACCCTCTAAGAGGCACTGCCTGAAGGACGTAGGAGAGATGGGAGGTCAGTCTCAATGCTGCCACAGGTCGAAATTTCAACTACTCTGTAGATTTAGAATTGTTCCATAATCCTTTTTTTCTGGCCAGGAGAGGAATTACATTTTTAATGTGTTTCACACTAAAAGGAACATCCAATCTTCTATAGGATTTCAGTTTCTTAGGGAGTCAATGTCGCTACTAGTTCCAGATTCTCATTCATATATAAAGATTTTTCTTTCACTCTAGGCAAAATGAATGAAGGCTCAAAGCATGGGGGTTCTTAGATCATTGGTCAAACTGAAAGTTGGAATTATTATGCCACACGATAGGTTGTGCTGCAAACCTCCCCTTCTTAAAAATCTCCAAAAATTTCCTTCAGTCTAAAATCTAATTCTACTTTCAAAAAAAACTGTCAGAAAACTTTCTCTTCCCTTAGGCAGTAAAATTTTCAAAGTAGCTCTTCAGAATATTAGTGTAAAGCACCTATTGAATTGAACTGTCCAAAATCCAGCTATTGACGTATTGCAGTCCATCTTTCTTAACAAACCCACACAAATGCATAAAGTATCAAATTACCTAAACCCAAAATTAAACTCTAACTGGGGAAACAGAATTAAGCCACCTTTTTCCTGAGTTCTGAAACACGGTGATGCTTACGCTTCAGAAAATGGATCTCAGTCACTACCCTGTATTAATCACCAGGGATTTCTGCAATTAACGTGGGAACACCTTATTTTACCCATAACTCATTAATTCACATGTAGTAACACCCACTGCCCAGGTCAAGACAGTTTCCTTTTGAACTATATCAACAATGCTTAGATATGCTTCTAATCAGATAAGTATTTATAACTTAATCACTGGGACCTTATTTCAATATCTCTCTTGAGACTAAAACTCCCACTTTTCTAATTCTAAGTGCTTTGTTCTCCCTGGGGCTTCTCTTCAGCCTATTAGCCTGAACTGTCTTTGCATTTAGGCCAATGCTTAGTTGTTTTGAAAAACCCTTTTGAAGACAACTTCATTCCACCTGATTGATCCAGCTTTATGACAAAGGACCGGCTTCAAACATGGTATTTAGCCTTCAGTTGTACCCATGACCACTGAAACAATGAAAAGCATTAAAAGTTATTACACTTCAATGTAGACAAAGGGTTTGACTCTGTTGAATGGTCCTGCATTATTTTTCCTGCTTTAAAAGGTTCTGTTTTGGAGTGACTAAGTTTAAATGGATAAAGCTCCTCTATATTTGAGAGCATAGTTTAGATCAGCTGTGTTTTTTCTAATAAAACCAGTTACCTTGCTCTGACCTTTCACAGAGGCACGTAATTGATCAGTAAGACAATTTGTTAACTGGTGCAACATGCAAAACCCACTTAGTGTCTGCTTTCCTCCTAAGCTAAACAAATTTTTATAGGTAGGATATATTAAAAGTAATATTGTCTATAGGTAGCTGTGCTGTCTGAGGTTTCTTTGAAAAAAACATGTCATTGGGGAGCACATTCTGCCACTATCAGTTTTTGTAATGGTCTTTCTTTACCTACAAACAGAGGCTATAGGGTATGGGCAGAGAGAAGAATTTTGTCTGGCGAGGAGGGAGTGGTGAAGAATGTGTAGGATGAAAAGAAGTGGTGAAAGTGAGGAGAAAGCACAGAAAGAACAACCAAAAGCAAAAACAATCATAAAACATGATGTTACCTGAATATCACTGTCAGAGGAGCTTGAAACGAAGCAGAAAGCAACAGTTGTTTATGCTCACAGAGGTCACAGCAGCAATGAGGAAAGCTCAAGTGTTTTGGCGGAAAAATACTTTCCACCATCTGGTGAAATCGTGAAAACTGAAATTACTTTGAGGGCTATTGAGAAGTTCTTTTTTTTTTTTTCTTTCCAAATTTGTGGGCAAAATTTTTGGTGACTGCTGTGGTAATTTGCTGCTCTAAGACCATAAACTGGGCAGGGGACAGGCCCATTAATCTTGTGCACTGAAAAAAAAAATAATTTATTTTTCTGGTGGCTATGCGAGTCATTATTTTTTCTTTATCACAGCATTAACAGTAAATTTTTTTTCTGAAGGAGTTGGCAACAACTTTTGCCATATAAGGATAAAAAAAAAGTCAGAAAAAATAAACTCTTGAAATAAACAATCTCCTCATGAGTTAAAACTGCAATTTATTTAAAATTTAATGAAATGTTTTTTTAATGTATTTGTTGTATTTTGTCACAGCAGCAAGGGTATACATAATTTATATCTTGTTTATAAGCCTAACAAATGTGTTTCCCAGAGATAAGGGGTCTGTTTCTAATACCAGTTATTCATTGCATAGCAGAAGTTTCCTAAAAGGTTTATGAACATTACTTATGATTATGTGTTGATGCTGCTGCTTTCTTTTTTTTTTTTTTAATTGTAGCCCCTGCCTTGCGTGCCACAAATCCTAATGCTTATTCACTTGGCTTGATGATCAGTGAAGATGAGCTTGCCTTCGGATAATTTCATAGACCAGCAGGGAATTCACTGGCCCATAGATGTACAACTCTGTTAAAGTAAGAAACTCTAATACGTAAGTACTGTTTACGTATTTTTACGTGTCAAAAACGTGGGTTCAAGATACATGTCACTGAATTTACCCTGACGTTTTTAGCTTTGTGTCCTAGTAGTTTGCTATCACATCTAATATATTACAAATCCGAATTACATATATACATACAAATCCATATTACAAAGCCAAAAGGCTTATTAAATTGAACTATATGGACTATTTTAGCCAGGTTTTCTGAAGGGCTTAATTTCTCCTTAGGCATTGTAATAAAGAACCATATTTTAAGGAGTACCTGCCCTGAGAACTGGGTTCTTGAAAATAAGCATACTATTGCTCATTGTACAGATTAAACTGGGTGAATTGTGGATGAAATCTTGGCCCTACTGAAGGCTTATTAAATTGAACTATATGGACTATTTTAGCCAGGTTTTCTGAAGGGCTTAATTTCTCCTTAGGCATTGTAATAAAGAACCATATTTTAAGGAGTACCTGCCCTGAGAACTGGGTTCTTGAAAATAAGCATACTATTGCTCGTTGTACAGATAAAACTGGGTGAATCGTGGATGAAATCTTGGCCCTACTGCGTTTGACAGCAAAAAGAAATTTCAGTGATTTCAGTGAAGTCAGTATTTCACTCAGCAGAACAGAAGCATTTTTAGAAACTCTGCTTGAAGTTCAGTTTCTGCTTCTTCTGGGGAGAAAAAAGTTGCTGATTATTACAGTGTTATCATCTGGGGTTTTTCTTGCATTCTCTGCTCAAGCCGTGAAATGACGCTCACTGGGGGGCAAAACAGGCCTTAGAATTATTGCTCGGGGAGGTGAATGGAGGACTTGGGGGACTTCACTCCTAGATCTGCTTCTGCTGAACCGTCAGCCCTGGCAGGCCCCACAGTGTACATTTCCTTCTGCGGTGTTTTCTCCACCTCAGTAGATTCCTAAGTGTGGACTTTTTCTCTTCCAAACGAGTGCTTACGCCACAGGTACGTGGACAGGAATCTGATTTACCCCACTGATGGGAATTAGGCCGAGGTGACCCCAGTTTGCACAACGTCCTCTTGGGTAATCTGCAAAATTAAACTTCTAAAGAGCCAAGTGGCCTTGAGAACAGATAGGAGGTTTCTCTGTATTGTCTTATCTTTCAGGTTCCTGTGTACAGAGTTGGTTTAGCTGCTCGCCTCCAACTCCCTGATGATTATAAACAAGCCTCTGTGTCTGCCTCCAGGTGATATTTCCTTGAACAGAGCCAATACCATTATAACAAGTTATACTTTGTGGCTGAGAAGTCAGGGTATTGGATTTGGACCCAGAAAAGAAGTTGTTTTTCCTCTTCTGTCACTGAGCTCTGCTGTGTACTTGGGCAAATTAGTTCACCTCAATAATTTCCCCAACGTATAGAAGGGGAGTAATGCTTCTTTATAAAAAGAACTGCTGGTTCATAGGCTACCTCAGGTAGACCTGTGACAGACCGTGTTCTGGCTGAAACACTGGAGGATACAGGAGGAGAAGTGACACTTCTTGGAGACAGTGGTAGGAGAGGAGACTTTGGGCTAGATGACCTCCAGAGGTTCTTTCCAACCTCATGTGATTCTGTAGAGGCAGCAGTTCCTGTCCTTGTCACTGAGTGCAGATAACCTTGATAAAAGTCACACATTCTCTCTGCATTTTAGTTTCCAGCAGCATCCCTCTATTAAACAATGGTGTTCTGAGAACAAATTAATTAACTTCCATGGGCAGGGACACCTCCCACCAGACCAGGTTGCTCAAAGCCCCATCCAGCCTGGCCTTGAACATCTCCAGGGATGGGGCATCCACAGCTTCTCTGGGCAACCTGGGCCAGGGTCTCACCACCCTCACAGCAAAGAATATGAGATCTCATCAGTACTCCAGGTGTTGTCTCACCAGAGTAGAGTAGAGGGGTAGTTCTATCCAGGGACCTCTGATGATGTCACTGAGGCTGTGGTCTATGGCAGAAGGGCTGTGTGTGTGATGCCAGCTGCCAGCGCTGGTTGGACCCCTCACACCTTCACCTTTTTTTCACTTGTCACTGCAAGAAAGAGCATCTCACCACTCCTTTATTTAATTGAGGACACCATCATGTTCAAAAGCTTCTGCAAATACCGTAACATCGCAGAACAGAAATACTCCAACAACCAACTCCTGCAACACTGGATATAAAAGTATTATTTACTCATGTATTTTCCCAGATGGTTTATGTGAAAAAGTTGGATGGCTGTGGCAGTTTCTCAAATGACTCTTGATTTAGTAAGAGTAAATTACTGATGTTTGGCTAAAAAGGGTTTTAAAAAACAATGGAGGATTTCAGATGTTCTGTTAATTTTTCCATGGTATTGCAGTCACCAACATAAATCTTCTGTTAAGACTTTCTGTGCTTTCCCCTGCCTGCAGAAGGTTGCTTAGCAACCTCCTTGGTTTAGTCATGTGATATAAGTACTAGGATGCCAAAAAAAGTTCACATTAAAAGTATAAAAAAAAAAAAAGAACTTGGGGGGTACTTGTCACTTCCAGAATATACTTTTCAAAATTACTGTCTAGGTGAAAAGAAAACGGGATTTAAATTGCCTGAAAATTTGTTTTTAATCTGCTCAGATACTTGAGGTGCAAACATTCAATGGACCCCAAATTCCAAGCAATTAGTTTTGAATTTTTTTCAGACAAATCCACTCCAGACTTCCAGTGTTCAGAAAAACACTCCACTGGTTGCACTACACTGCAGCCCCCCTTGATAACACGATAAAATTGTATGTCTCTGCAAAGAGAATTAGTGGCATTATGACATTTACCGAACACATAAAGTACTTAAACACATCAGAAAATATGTGACTTTGTAAAGGACTTCAATTTTTAAAGGTCAAACTGTCTTTAAAGCAGAAAGATTTTTTGAAAGCCTATTTGGATTCCTAATGCAAAACTTAGTACAATCTCTCTCTATTTTTTTTTAAATATTTTTTTTTTCTTCAGAGTTGGTGCAGCCTCCACCACAGAAATTTTGAGCTGGTGTTATTGCCTGACAGAAGTAATCCCACAAAATTTCAGCCAGTAAAGGTATAATAAGGTAAGTTTTGTTTTTCCAAGCTTATATCAGATGAAGAATTCTTGATGCTGTTTTTCTTTTTACTGTGTTAAATAGTTAACCTTACTTTTTTCACAGAAAGTTAAATTCACATGTTTATGAAAAATGGGGTTAAAAATTCTTATGTTAGTGTAGATAATGATGTTTTAGTGTAGATAGAGACAGAGAAAGGAAAACACAGCAACCTAAAAGTTGTGACTCAAAATTCCTTTGCTAAAAAACCTAAATTCTAATAGAGATTTTTGAGCAGGAGGGTTATATGTACATTTGAAGTGGTTCAAACATAGTTTCAGAAATCAGATTTATATTTAATACTTAAAGAACTATTGTTTTTATTTTTGTACTGTATTTTGGCTTTATACAGCCACATTGTCCTTTTTCCTGTTTTGGGGAAAATTCCTTCCCCATTTGGAGATATCAACAAGACAAAAAAGACTCTGATGAGCATATGGGTGTGCTGCTGCATCTATAGGAACTTCTAAAATGGAAATTCATGTTGCTTGGCTGGTATCTCCATTCCCTTGTACAATTTCATTGTTAATTTAGAGGTGCTATCTCATTCTCTTCCATTTTCTAACCCTGTTCACTGTGCTGTTCATCCTGAGGCAAGGAAGGCTAGTTACAAGGCAGGAATATCCCAGAAGATTTATGGGATACTGTTTTCTTTTTGCTTTTCATGTTTGAGAACAACAGCCCACTTAGATGAACAGGGGTCAAAACAATTGTTAAAAAAAGCACTGTACAGAGATCCCTCTGAGTTGCTCAAATATGACAAGAACTGAAGCCAGGAAATCCCCTGACTGCTCATTTCTTTCTCATATTTTAAATAGGCAAGGCATGGCATGGATAGTAAGATGGTTTAGTGATGGGTGGTTGTTTTTTCTTAGCATGGATAGTAAGATGGTTTAGTGATGGGTTGTTGTTTTTTTCTTATCAGAGTTAGGTTGATGGTTAGACTAGATGATCTTAAAGTTCCCTTCCAACCTAGATGGTTCTATGATTCTGTGGATCTGTGATTTAGGAACATTGAGGAATATATATATATTCCTTATAAGCTTTATGCCATCTGAGATTCAACCAAAATTCTTTGTTAGCATAATAATGATGAGTGGAGTAAGGATAGCTTAATACTATTAATTTGCCAGTGGGTGAATTTTAGTGGTCTGCAGAATATGCAAAGCTTTTATTAAGACTACCTAAAGCTATAACCAGAATTTCTACCTATTAGTTCACCTTCATCCTTCTCATAAACATTCAGGAGAACTGAGTGAGTGTTTAAAAGGCCAGGACTTGTTTGCTGTCTCACAATCCAGTGAAAGATGTACCTGTGAGGAAATTAGGGGAGAGCAGACCCAGATTTTCCATTTATAAAGTAAAAAGAAAGGTTTGTCAGAACAGTGCGGAATTTCATAACACTCCATTGACTGTATTGGAAGGGGCTGGAGGGGAGGAAGAGCCTATACATCACTGACAAACTTCATCACTTCACATACAGACATCACATTCAATTAAGTATAGAGCTCTCTGTCAACAAGCTTGACACATACATCTAGGGAATGTCACCAACCCCCCCAAAATCAATATTCAAGTTATGATGGACTGACAGCTTACCAGCTAAGTGAGAGTCCCCTGGTTTTACCTATTCTTGCTTCAGAACACAGAAAAGTCCTTGTAGAACAAACAAACAAACTTAATTAACTAAGGGATATGGCTGAGTACAAACCAAGAGTCAACAATTCACACAGCATTAAGAAAAAACCCTGTTTAATGAAATTCAGATCATCAAGAAACTAAAATATAATGCTGTTAAGGAATCTGAAAACAAAAATTCTCAATATCCTAGGAAACTGAAATTGCATTTTTATGTAATTTATGCAGACGAATACAACTTACCATTTAGAATTAAATCACCATAGACCTAGGGAAGAGTTTTCCAGTCCTGCCATGTTATTACCATTTTTTCTTTTTCTGGTATATAAGAAGATAAAGGCACTATAAGAATAGCAGAAAAGACCAATGGGATAGCTAGTCTGAAAATTGCATCTTTGGCAATGGCCAGTGTTATATGAAAGTTAAACATCTTATCTCTGAAATGCTACTCTTTATAAGTGTAGCTCAATAGATGTACAGTATATTTATAAAAGGAGAAGAATCTATAATTTGTCATTTATAGCATTAATTCTACCACTGTTTTAGAATTCTTTAGGGAATGACAGCTATACACACTATCACACTATATGAGTGGTCTAATGGAAGGATGTGCATAGTATAGAATAAACAGACCTCTAAAAATTGCATATTTTTTTCCAGAATGAGTCTGTGCCGATGGATCCTTCTTTTGGCAACTTGGTCCTACTTAATTGCTATTACTCATGTACATTTTTATTTTGATTTGACTGCTCTTAAAATGCACTACTAGGTATTTCTGCTGTTGTATGACTGACCCATTTAACATGAGCTTTGGTATTTAAATACAATTTCAAAGTGCTCATAAGTGATGCACAAAAGACCACAAAAGCATCCTTATGCAGTAGCTGATATGTGTTATTTATCATCTTTACACTACAAATGGCTTGGGTGTAACACCAACTGCCTTAATAATATTACCTTGTAAAAGGGCTATTCATAAAATCACTGAATGGTTGAGGTTGGAAGGGACCTCTTGAGATCGTTTAGTCTAAACCCCCTACTCAAGCTAGAGCAGGTTGCCCAGAAACATGTCCAGATGGCTTCTGAATATCTTCACAGATGGAGACTTCACAACTTCTCTGGGCAACCTGTTCCAACATTTGACCACCCTCACAGTAAGAGAATGTTTTCTTGTGTTCAGATTGATTCTTGTATTTTTTAATTTATGTTGTCAGTGGGCACTACTGAGAAGAGTCTGGCTCAGTCTTCTTCATTCTCTCCTGTCAGATTTTTGTACACATTGATAAGATCCCCCTGAACCTTTTCTTCTCCAGGCTGAACTCCCAACTCTCACAGCATTTCTTCATAGGAGAGATGGTCTGGCCCCTTAACCATCTTAGTGGCCCTTTTTTAGACTATCTCCAGTATGACCATGTATCTCTTGTACTAAGGAGCCTGGAAATGGACACAGCACTCCAAGTGTGGATTCACCAGAGCTGTGTAGAGGGGAAGGATCACCTTCACAAGGATCACAATGCTCTGCCTAATGCATCCCAGGATTGGATATGTATGAGGTCCTGCAGAGCACTGTTCTTGTTGGCTATTCAGTGACCTGTGTCAGGAGGTTGTCAGTGAGGACCAGGGCTGTTACTGTGAGACTTCTTCCAGTTGTTTGAAGGAGACCTCATCTACTTTGTCTTCCTACTGAGGACATTTGTAGCAGACACCCACTACAACAGCCCTTGTAAGCTCTCAACTGACTCCTGACCTGTTCCAAGGTAGAGCTCCAGCTGTTCTCTCACAGGAAGTGAAGCACTTCCTCCTTACCTTCCTGGCCTGTCCTTCCTGAAAAACCTGTATCTATCCATGCATCCATCCATCCAAGACCTCCACTTGTGTGAATTATCCCACCATGACCCCCTAATCCCAATGAGGTCATAGGCCAGTAACTGCACAGACTTCCAACTCCTTTTTTAACTTCTAACTCCATGTTATGTGCATTACCAAAGAGGCCCTTCAGAGAGGCACCCAAGCATACTGGTTCCCCAGTATAGGCCTGAGAACGTTCTCTGTAAGGCTATTTCTCCCGCATTTCCATCTCTTCATTCCTACACTAGGATTCTGTTTTGTTGATTGTTCTGTCTTTCTCTTCTCATCACCTCTTGGCTTGTGTACTCCATCCACAACTTCCTTACTTGTTTGTTGAGGAACTAATCCCTCGTCATTCACTACTATAGGTATACTGCAGTGATTCCAGACAGAATTTTGGACTGAGAAAGAAAGATAATATTCAGAGATGGTAATATTTGGTTTCTGATCAGACATCCACTTTAAACCCATTAGAAGCAAACAAAACCTAGGAACAGTGCAAAGCACACAGGAGCAATACAGCAAAATGAAGTGACAATTTCTTGATATACCAGCATTTGTTTATCAAGAATTATTTTAAATACTGTTTTTCAATAATATGGCATGTAGATTAATTTATTATTTTCTTTTGTATTTTAGTCATTGTAATTTCGTGTAACTGTTTGCCATAAACTGGTTAATCTTTATTTTTCACTTTTCTTCATGTTCTAACTAGAATTTGCTGTTGCTTATTGCTACACTGTTGAACTGAGTCTGCAGCCTCTTTCATTAATGCATCCTATAGCCTTTGTTGTTTACATGGACTCGTGATGAAAATCCAAATATCTATATGTATATACGAGATGATGTACAAAAAATACCTGTATTCATTTTCTAATGCAGATTTTAATGAGAAAATAGTACAAAGAAGTTTCTGCTTTCCATAAATATTCCACCCTTTAATAAACTGACATTTGTTACATTTGTCACCTACAGAGGAATAAAAGCCTGTGTTTGATTGTCTCCAGGAAAGGCTTTAAAAGAAAATATTTTCTTGTACTGTTCTAGGATCCTGCTAATTTAGCAGCCAGGAGGAGTTTTATGGTCTGAAGAGATGCAAGCGTATTTACTAGAGAGACTTCAGGAACACAAATTTGCAAACATTTTGTACTCACTTAGCTTAGAAGGAACAAAATGTACTCTAACAAATAAAGCTTTTAAGATGTTCACTGAACACAGCTCCTTTAAATTTTCAATAAGGCTGCTGCTCCAATGTAATATTCAAACAAGTAGAATAAGTCAGATTTACTGAGTGCTATTTTAAATTGAGAGGTAAAGAGGGGAGGGTTTTTTTCTTATTATGATGTTAAAGATGTACACAAAATACCCTTTCAAGGTCAAACAGCAAATGAATTGCTGAACTGGGCACAAAGACCAGATTTCCTGGTAGGTAGTCTTGTATATGATCTAATAAATCACAGAGAATCTTTTCCCACATCTGACCTCATTAGTTTGGAATTATTAGTGCTGTGCCTTTTTACTAATAAAAATCTACTTCGCTTTTAGGTCAAGATGAGAAGGTTGACACTGTGATGGAAGTTTGTTTCAGGCTGTTTGATCAGGATGAAAAATCAGATGAAGCCTTCTTTAAACAACTCAGAAGTCTGAGGCTCTTACACGGGGGGCTGTGCTCTGGTGTCTTCTGGAAGGGTAACACAGCAAAACATAGGAACCCAGAAGATTTCTGGAGGATGCCATGAATAACTTCTCAACACAGGTACTGTACAGACTAAGGTGTGATGTGCAAATGGATCCACTATTCACGGACAAGGAAGAACTGATCAGGGATAGAATAAATAATGGCAGCATTAGCTGTAGTGACCATGAAACAGTGGAATTAAACACCCTGAGGTGAATGAAAAAAATGAGTAGCAGAAGACTGACCCTGAAATTTAGGAGAGCAACTTTCAGATTACTCATGAAACTTCCCTTTCCCTTCACCTTCCACCCTTCTCCTTCTCCTAGAACTGGCTCCACTCCATGGCTGGAGATAGATGGAATTACAATGTAGAAGTAAGGCTGGAGTACTGATAACTGAGATTAGCAACCCAGAGAATCTGAGGCTGCATAGAATCCTTTCCAGATGGTTGTTTTTCAACATCTGCTTCCTCTGGTACTGTGTTTAGTTTAATCTCATTTGATGGTTTCATCTGATGAAATGTAGATTGTCTATATTTGATTTAGTTTTTGACATTGGGGACTTCTATAAACACTTTAAAGTGTCTATAGACTAATTGACTAATACAGGCCCGATACTTTATGCCTTAAATGTGTCTATTCTCATCATTGACTGAAGGAAGACTAATAAAATAAGCTTAGAATACAGATATCTAATATTAGGTGAGATAAATCCCATGATTATAACATAAAATTGAACTGGGCTTGGGCAACTGCTTTAAAGTCTCTCTGAACGGTACTGTTTTTCAACTCAAACGTCCTTATAATAAATAATGTGTTTAAACTTTGTTGATAGTTTATGGGAAGCCAGAATCTCAGCACCTCCTGAGGCTGCTCCTCTCTAACAGTGCATATTGTGCCCAGTATTTCTTTGCTGCAAACCCATCTCAGTCATGCTTTAAAAGGACTGTGTTTCTTCTCATATCAGAGAATCCTTGTAGGAAGTGATAACACATCATTTTAAAGTGAAAAAGGGGAGATTTAGATTAGATATGAGGAGGAAATTATTTCCTCTGAGTAATAATCTCATTTGATGGTTTCATCTGATGAAATGTAGATTGTCTATATTTGATTTAGTTTTTGACATTGGGGACTTCTATAAACACTTTAAAGTGTCTATAGACTAATTGACTAATACAGGCCCGATACTTTATGCCTTAAATGTGTCTATTCTCATCATTGACTGAAGGAAGACTAATAAAATAAGCTTAGAATACAGATATCTAATATTAGGTGAGATAAATCCCATGATTATAACATAAAATTGAACTGGGCTTGGGCAACTGCTTTAAAGTCTCTCTGAACGGTACTGTTTTTCAACTCAAACGTCCTTATAATAAATAATGTGTTTAAACTTTGTTGATAGTTTATGGGAAGCCAGAATCTCAGCACCTCCTGAGGCTGCTCCTCTCTAACAGTGCATATTGTGCCCAGTATTTCTTTGCTGCAAACCCATCTCAGTCATGCTTTAAAAGGACTGTGTTTCTTCTCATATCAGAGAATCCTTGTAGGAAGTGATAACACATCATTTTAAAGTGAAAAAGGGGAGATTTAGATTAGATATGAGGAGGAAATTATTTCCTCTGAGTAAAGGTGAGAGCCTGGCCCAGGTTGCCCCGAGAAGCTGTGGCTGCCCCATCCCTGGAGGGGTTGAAGGGCAGGTTGGAGGGGGCTTGGAGCAACCTGGGCTGGTGGGAGGTGTCCCTGCCCAGGGACAGGGGGTTTGGAACTGGATGGTCTTTAAGATCCCTTCCAACCCAAACCGTTCTATAATTCTATAATTTCTTACCAAACATAGGGAAGAAAGCGGTGAGCTAGGAAAATAATATGAACCCTATCACGGCATAAGGGAGAGTTAGCAAATCCAATAGTCTTGCCTAAACCCAAAAGCAGAAGCAAAAAGCATCATACTTTCATCAGATGTGTCTCCTGTTCTGCTCTGTCTCCATTTACAGCTTGCAGAAACAAGCTGCAGGCTGTTGAGAACTGTGTAGAACACATCTGGAATATCTGATCACTGTTTTTTAACTTTTTTTTTTATCTGGAACCTTCTTTTAGACTTTGAAAATATGCGTGTGGATGCAAAACAGCCTTTTTCTTCCATGTGGACCCACATGAAGGCTTTAACAATCAAAGCCAGGAATGGCTTTTCTCTATCCTGTAGCTGCCAATTTGCATAACAGCAGTGGTTGTATGGAAGTCTCAACACAAAAAAAAGATCCATTTATTAACATTCAGAATACACCTGCACTCTGCTTGAGTTAGGTTTTGGTTTTTTTTCTCTAAAGCTGCACCTTTCTTTTTCCCCAGTGGCTTTTTGGCATAATAGCAAAGCAATAGAAATGTTACCTTTGTTATAGAAAAATGAGTGGCCACTGTATGTTTTCTCAAAGCCAGAAAACACTGGCCCTGTGGTATGAGGCGAGAAAAAAAAAAAGAAGTGCAACATGGTGAAACAGTAGGTTCCAACTCATTGGAGCTCACTGTTTTATGTGCTTGAAAGGTTTTAAGAATACTGAAAAAAAAGTAAGCATAACCATGTTGGGGAAACTCAGAATAGGAGCAGAATAGGAGCAGCTGATGTCCTTGTCACCTCTCATTTAAATCCCCAAAGGCAGTACTATTTAGTTCCATGCCAATAATTTATTTCCAGACATTTTTCTATTTGTATTCCCCCCACTGCCCCCCCGACACCTCAAAATATAAATGTTTGTGAAGAAATACCACTGATGGGTGGTGAAAGGGTCCCACACCAAGGAGTTTTCAGTCTTTGCTCTTTTATCGTGTTTTCTTTAACTCGAGCAACCTAAATTCATCTTCCTGCTGTGAACAAATGTTTCTGTTCATATTGCTTGAGTTTCAGCAGTGATCTTATGAAACAGGAGTTGGAGGTCAAATGCAGAACTGATGCAAGAGGCTCTTAGGCTCTCTTTAATGGTCTGGCTTAAAAGCAGTAACCTCTTAGATCCTTTGCCAGTTCCTAAGCGTGGAAGTCAGAATAGCACTCCCTTGAATTTGAGTTCAATTTCTGCAAATGCCTCATTTACATGCAGATTTAGCCACGAGGGTTACTGCAACATTTGCTATATTTTGCACCTCTTCTGAACTGTGACTTCGCCATTTAAATGGGCTGCCAAAAAAATTTCTTCCTTCATCTAAATGAAACGAGTAACTTCACTAAAAAGTGAGAGCATGTAGTGGGAGAGAGAGAGGATGTAAGATCATGTTACTGTAAAAAATCCAGAGAGTAGTTGATGCACTTGAGTCATATCTGGTAATATACTATGCATCGACTGCAGAAAAATTAATAGAAAATGTGAGTAATACATAGAGAAGTGAGTGATATGTGTATGGGAGAAAAGTTTAAAGGGAGTCTGACTCATTTGGAGGCAATCATAAAACTCTTCCTGGCAGTAACACCAAAGGTACAAAATCATATAGTTTATTTAATACAAAATTAAATTAAAAATCCAACTAGAAAAAGATCTGGCAGTTCTAATGCATTAAGCAAATTTTTGTTTGTTTTTTTTTTTTTTTCCAAGAAATTACCAAGTGAGAATCCACTTGAGTCACAAATAACTTTATTTACATTTGATTTACTGGTCTTGGACAACAACTTGACAGAACTGAGGACAGCAAGTGATCAAGGTGCTCAGCTCTGTGCCATGCTGGAAGCTAAGATTTGTCAGTTAAGTGCTTTATTCAGTTGCAGAGATCTCCAGTGTCTGGAAAGAAAGCTGGCAACAAGTAGGCTGCCTGCATGGGTGGTGGGTTGTAGTAATAGTAGTAGGTTTCAGTGAGAGTGTCTCCATACATAGCTGAATATACTTTTAATATATTACATAGTGCTGGTACTGGTTGGTGGTGCAATCTCACTGGTGGAAACAGTCCCAAAGTGAGGATTTCACTGCAGAACCACATGAAATTATGTAATCTAACAGGGATTTTTTTTGCAACTTGAGGAATCCATGACTAAGACTCCTACTCCTGGCTATTCCAACTTCTAAAGAAATTATTGGGTAGTAACTAGTGTTGTCATTATTGGTGAAAGCAACATGAATCGTAGAATCATGGAATGGTTTGGGTTGGAGGGGACCTTAAAGACCATCCAGTGCCACCCCCTGCCCTGGGCAGGGACACCTCCCGCCAGCCCAGGTTGCTCCAAGCCCCCTCCAACCTGGCCTTGAACCCCTCCAGGGATGGGGCAGCCACAGCTTCTCTGGCCAACCTGGGCCAGGCTCTCACCACCCTCACACCAAACAAGTTCTTCCCCACATCTCAGCTCCATCTCCCCTCTTTTGGTTTAAAATCATTACGCCTAGTTGAGAAAGACAACTTACTGGGATAAACATAATGAAAGGATAAAAAAGTGGTTGTCCAGGGGCAAAGTTACGCTGTTTATGTCCCACATGATTGTTCAAGATGAAGTATAGATTCACCAGGTTGAAAGAATTGGAATTGTAAACTGACAAGCTTTATCTGTTTTATTGCTTGCAAAAGAAGGTGTGACACATGCAGGTTTGGCTTTTTGCTGATTTTCTTAGAGAATTTGCACGTTTGCTTATAGGAAATATAAACCCTTAAAATTATTTCCTTTTCTCTTCCAAGCAATTTGTGACATGACCAAAATAAGGTGCTTGATTTGTATCACGTCTTTACAATGCACTTTTGCTAGCAGTGATTTTTGAGGTGATTCAGCTCACACTGAAGAGTCACTATAAATAGGGGCCCAACTAGCTAGGAAGAAGGTTTCCATGTGTATGTGTATATCTTGCAGGGATGTTTTTAACATGAAAACAGTCAAGGATATTCTGCCTGTGGCAGAAGGTCATGCAATGGCACTGAATTTCTTTTCTGTGATAAGGGAAGACATTTATTGAGCACTAGAAAAAGTGGCTGATGGGTAGGGGGATAGTTTGACAGACACTTTCAGGTGTATTAAGATTTCAAGCCTGCAAAGATTGCCAATAGCTGGGTGATACATCTAGAAAGTATCCACAGAGAAACTGAATCACTGACATGTCAACAGTGGCCAGGTCCCCAACAGCAAAATACCAGGCAAAAATTCTTGGATCCTTGCATGTATTTTAGGTTTAGAGGTTGTTTACGAGAGTATAGGGTAAAAGCTGGCTTATAAAAGGACAAAAAGCCTTCCAAAAAGTGAAGGAAAAAAGACTAAGGAGGAATTTAGGAAATACACAGATTAGGGAAATGTAGAGAAACATGGTAAGGGGACATCAGGATCCTTCCCTGAAGGCAGGCAAGTATATTATAGACAGGGCAGTAATAAGTCATGGCATAACACCAGGAATGAACCTGGGTGAGGCAGAGAACAGGCTTGTTAAACATTGTTTATTTCTAAAACCACTGTTATGTTGGATTTATAGAAGTGAACTAAGAATATTTCTCTTGCTGTGCAGAGGCTTGTCTTGCGGTATCTGCAGTCTCTTTGACACTAAAGAAGAATTCTGACAAGTACCCTTTATCTCTACAGGATGCATTAGGAGAGTAGATGTGAGGCAAGGGAAGAAGGGATGTCATGGCTTTTCTCATGCCTCTGTTGTCATGGTCACATTATAAAGCTGCTGACTATGAGATTACTAAGTGAACTTTCATTATTACCTTCTCCTTCTTAAGGCAGAGTAGGAATTTGACCAGCGTTTGTTCATGTTCCTGTTCTGTTGGCTGTGACATACTAAAGGCAATGACAGAAAAATGAAACTGGTTTTTGACAGATATTTTTCCAGTTGTGTTTGTGAAGTTGTTTGGTTGCTGTCTAGAGCTGAAGAACAGTCGAGGCTTCGCTCCTTGTTGTAACTAGTGATAGTCTGAATTGGGTTAGTCTGGATGCTGCAGGGCTGCCTGAGCTACTGAGCAGAGTAAAATACTGCTAAATCTGGTCAGGAAGGGTAGAATAAATGGGTTATGTATTTTTTGACTTCTAGGCTGCAAGCGTACAGGCCTAAATACAAGCAATGGACTCGTAATAGAGTGTTTTTACACCGACTTTATCTATGTAGCCTGTGATATCTCATTGTGCATCTGGATTACTTTTAACTCACTATTTTGAAATTGGCTTAGAAATAAGGAAAGGAAGACAAAAGCAAAGTTGGTGGAATATGTGTGACTGGATTCATGAAGCGATCTAATTGCAGTGATGCTATTTTAGATAAAAATCTCGAAAATGAAGCACTTTGAGCCTCCTACAGAATGCGTGAATTGAAAGGCAACTAAGATTGGGATCAAAGCAGACGGACTTCATGAAGTGGAAGACAAAAGCTAAGTAGGTTGTCTAATGTCACTTATCTGTCCTCTGATAGGAACAGGCAAATATCCCACATTCCTTAAAAAAAAAATATATAGATAGATAGATAAAAGGGGGTGGTGGGGTGAGATGGAAAAACCAACCCACCAGAGTGGGTTTTCCATTGGGGAGATATTTTTTGTTAGGATTACATTACTGCAGTTTTTCCATATAACAGGCAAATATCCCACATTCCTTAAAAAAAAAAGAAAAAAATATATATAAGGGAGTGATGGGGTGAGATGGAAAAACCAACCTACCAGAGTGGGTTTTCCATTGGGAGATATTTTTTGTTAGGATTAGATTACTGCAGTTTTTCCATATAATGCCACTTTATTTTTCTACTTGTTGATGTGTGGTCTCTCATAATACAAGAAGATTAGAAATCTGTAGGGGAGTGGGAACTCTTTCTTTTATAATTGTATCCCTAGGAAAGTCTGTTTATCTCCCATGTAGGCTTCTAATCACTACCATACCTTAATTAATCTTTGAGTACTCACAGTATTGGCATGTCCAAGACTGCAATGGATTTACTATGTAAATACCTTGGCTTTTTCTCAGAAGCCTGTGAACGAAAAAGCAGTAGATCAGATTCCAAACAGGAAGGCACTAAGAGTAATTTGCCATCAAGATTGATCAAAATTGTCGTTTAATATCTGAAATGCCTTATTCCATGTTAATATATTCTGAATTCTTAAAGGAGTGTGAGTTTTAACTGAATGTAATTGTTTACCTTCAAGTGGATTAAGCTGATCTAGCAAATGGAACATTGGTGCTGTTTATAGTATTCTTATTAGACTGTCGCTGAAAAAAATGCTAAATAAAATTTCATAAGCTAAAAAGCCATTAACAATTTTATCAGATTTTGAAAGAACATGCATAAGAAGTTTTTCAACTATCTTGGATACCATTATCTGGGCTTTCCAGAAGGAATGTAGTGATTAAAGACCCATATCATTCTATCTTCAATATATAACAAGTGAGCCACGAAAATTTAAAAAATCTTGAATCAAAATCTAATCATGGAAGACACAATACTATAATTAGTAACTACAGGTCTTTAATATTCTCTGTTTTGGAGTGCGTTCAGCACAGTTAGTAATTGTGTGGTACTGAAAACTAGGAATTTACACTTCCTTGGTAATTTCTTTCTCCTTTCTAATGCTCGCATGACAGTGTCAATATACATTTTCTGAAACTAAAAAGCAGCTTACTTCTAGTAGCTGGCCTTTTCCATGTTTGTTGTAATGATTGTGCTCAAAAACATAGTAGGATGCTCCAGGTAATACCCCTGAATTACTTGCAGGCATCGGTACAGTCCATTGCTGAGGTTTTCCCAACAGTGCCACAGAAAAATGTGAGAGGTTTTGTTAAATATTTCTGCTTGTTCTGTGACATTTGCACAAGAGTTTAAAAAAAAAGAAAAAAAGAATTCATGTGTTTAAATGAAAACTTAAACCAGAATTTCTTGTCTATGATACTTCAGACAAATGCTGTGTAGATTATTCTAGGTTTTTATGTTTCTCTCTGCCCTATTTTTTTTTTTTTAAATTTGGAACATCATAAATTAAATCCCTAAGTGGTGTATAGGGCCTAGAACTTATTTGCTGCAGCATAGCCACTATTAATTATCATCCACAGCAAATCTGACTAATACTATTTTTCTCTGGCTCAAGTTCTACTTAACAGTTTGTTTTTTAAAAGTTTAAAATATCAGGTCCTAAAATAGCTTAAGTTGAAGAATATCATTTTCACGGTTGAACCATCTTTTGAAACCCTTCAAACCATATGATTTTTTATTTTCTTATTTAAAAAGACCAATATATGATTAGGATTTGCAGCAAGTCTTAAGAAATACATAGTCTGCTAGCATTTAGTTGCACTATGAACAGCATGTAGAAATGATGCAGACTGATAACATAGTCTTGCAATTACCCTGGAGATATTTAAAAGATGTGTAGATGGGGGACATGGTTTAGTGTTGGACTTGGCAGTGCCAGGTTCATAGTCAGACTTGATGATCTTAAAGATCTTTTCCAACCTAAAAGATTCTATGATTCTATGAATTTATATAAAAATTGATTTCCAAATTTATTACATGCAAAAATGGCAAAAGGAAGGGATTGGAATTTAGCTTTATAAGTTTAGATTAAGAAAGTTTTCATCTGTCTTCTAGATATTCATCTGTATATCTTTTCATCTGTCTCTACAGGAAAATCACCTCCTCGATGCCAACATCCACTTTCCTTGCCTTGAAAAGGTATTTTTGGGCCATGTTACAGAAGGTAAAACATTCCACACAGCAGGAACTGGCTGGAGTTGGGAAATGTTAATCTTTGCTGAGAGGGCAGTCACATTTCCCTGAAGAACAGGGAACTTTCTCATCCAGGAGAAGAGGCTCCTTGAGGTGCTGGTTGAGGTACGTGTTTGAACATTTTAAGGGGGCTTGTTTGTCTCTGCCTAGCTAAAGGGGGTTACGTTTTCCTCTGCTTCTTGCTACAGAGAGTTCACATAGACAGCCTGATGACTTTTAGGTTATTTTTTTTTTTTAATGCTTTCTGAGCAGGATCATAGTAAAGGTCATAGAAAAATAATCTAAAATTCACGTGTACGTATATAAAATATTTCAATGATCCTTCAAAGGAAAAAAAGACCCCCAAAAGCTAACACCTTTTGAAAACACAGTTTCCTCCCTGGATTTCTGTCTTCCTTTGCTTTTCCTCTCTAAGTCTTTCTCTTGTAACTAAGGACTGCTTTCCCCTTTGTTGTGTCCTTCAACCTCAGGTGTCTGGAAAAGTCCTTTTCATGCTCTCTGTGACAGTTTCTTTTTTCTACTAATTCCAAGGCTGCTTCTTGGCTCTTCTCACAACTCTTCTCATCATACATCTCTGTTACTTCAGCTCTTCTTTATCGATTCCAGGATGTTGCTTTCATTATACCCTTTCTAATACGGCCGTTGAATTAAAGAACTTGCCCGTGTCTCCTGAGTGATGTTTTCTTTTTGGCACAGCCCTGCTAAGTCCGAACACACACTGGCTCCAGAGTCTCTCCTTTCAGTGGTAGGTAGGAAGGATGACTGGAGGAAGAACAGTTATTGAATGAGAACAAAAAAAGCTACTTCTCATTGCCACCCAGTCTTGAGAAATTGGCTACGATATTGATTTACGGGGACAGTAGTAGACTTGAGCAGATTAGAACTATTGGCAACATAAAAGAATGATTGTCCAGAAGGAGTGATCAGGGACAGAGAGTAGAACAAACAGGACTGTAATACTGTAAGATGAGTTTGTTAAAACATATAATAGTCTTCCGGAGAGGACATCTGTGCCCAGAACCATAAACTGTGGACACAGGGACATCAAAGGACATAAACAGAAAAATAGGATTGGATTTATTGTTATTAATTCCATCCAGCAGCTGTCATGTCCCTTTAGTTATATGGAGTTACACAGAAAATAAAGTTTTGGGCTTCTTTAAGCCTCAATTCAGCAAAACACTTGAGCATATCCTTTTGAACCAAATAGCCCCAGTCCAATTTTTAAAAAAAAAAAAAAAAAAAAAAAAAAAGGCCAGCAATTTTCTCAGGGAATGGAGTTTCTTCTGAATCTTTTAGGCTTGTATGTCTAGCAGCTTCCTCCTTTTTCTGTGTTCTAATGAGTTCCTGTAATTGGAGGAACCCACACTATACGATTTTGAATAAGAAAAGTAGTGGAGACAATAGTGTCATCAGGAACAACATACAACACTTAGTCTTCCACCCAACGAGTTGGGAAAGTGCTCACTCTGGAGACACAAGTTGTGTTTGGCCACATCTACGGTTTCATTTGTCTTGAAAAATCTCATCTCTGTTTTCCTGTGAAATAATATTGGTTCTAGATTCATTACAAAACTCCGTTGTTCTTTCTCCTTAACTGATAGAGCTTTCCTTTGGTTTTGCTGTTATTGAAGCTTCTGGATTTCTTGTTTCTTTATAATGCCAAGTTAAATTAATGTCATGGATTAGAAACAAATACTGGCCAAGAATGTGATGAGGTTTCAGCTGTTGCTTGTGGGTCATGAATATGTTTTTTCTTCCTTGCTGCTTCTAGGATTTTTGTGTGGTTGCTTTTCCCTGCCCCACTGCATTTGGCCCTTCCGCTGGATGGTACAGAAAAGGCAATCACAACAGGATGTGTTGCAGGGATTTAAAAGAAGGGATGTGCGTTTTCTTGCCTAATCTCTTTGAGTGGCATTATTAATTGTGATTTTTGGACTTATACCACGTCTTGAGCTTGTTAAAAGTTGCTGGAAATTGTCTTATAGCTACACTAGAACAAGTAGTCACGTCAATTCTTTCCAATCCCATGGTCCCAATTCTGATATCTTCTGACATCTATTATTTGAGTTAAAAAGGTCAGTTTGCTGCTTCTATTGAAAACTGGGGGAGCTAAAGTAGTTTCATATTTGGCAGATTCCCACACTGTTCATTCATAAAAAAACTTGCATTTCAGTAGGGAAAATTTTCTCTACAAATAGCAGGAAAAGTTGTTGCTCTTTGATGCACATTTATTGAAACTCATATATGTTTGAATAAGTCTTACTACAGTTCACTTCAGCAAATTATTAAACAAATTTCCTCAAGGTAAAATTAAATTCTGGTGCAGTATGGGAAAATTAAAATACTGTTATTTCTCGTTTATAAATTGGTACATTATTTTAGGGAGATAGTGTTCAGGCAAAAGAGGTAGACCAATTTTCCAGGAAAACTATTACAATTAACACTTGAATAATATCCATAATAAAATTATTTTAGCTGTCCTTAAGAGTTGTATAAACATATTAACATTGTCTAAAAATAATCTTCAGTAAATATCGATAAACACATTATCTATGATTCTATAAAAGGGCAAATTATTATAGGTTTGCATTAGACACTACGTAAATAACTTGGACATTCTGATAGCTAAAGACTTCTCAAAATAATAACAGGCTTTATTATGTGTGTCCTAGACCAACATAAAAGGCTTGGTCCTTCAAAAACTCTAGGCTTTAATCCAGGATCCATATGATCTACTTCCTGTCATCTGGCAGGTCAGATAATGACACCGAATCAGTATCTGAAATTACATCCAAGCCTCATACACACAAAAGTGTTAGATGTGTTTGGAGATATAAGATGATATCCCTCAAAGACACGTTGTTTTCTTCAAACCCCAATACAATTTGTTCTTTCTCTAAAATATTCATTGAAAGGTGAAAAGCAAATCCAGCTGTATAACTACATAAGAGAAATAGCCATATTTGAGGATTTTTTCGAATATGTTTTTGGTTTTCTGGCTCAAGTGAAGAATCATCTGCCAGGTTTTCCTTAGAAATTGTCAGAAAAACAATTCCCACTGTCATTTTAGCACAACATAAAACCAGAAATAGGAAGAGGTGAATTACTTACACAGAAGTTTAATCTCAGTTTGCTGGATTAGAAATTCTTCCTTTTTATCCCAGAAGAGCAAATAAATATTAACCAGCAACTAGCAGAGAAAGTCTCTCATTTTAGAAGTTAAAGAAATACTTCAAAACCTCAGATTTTAGGGCAAGCACTTGGTCTTATCAATGGGACACAATCACAAATTAATCGTTCATGTTTTAAAACTGCCTTTCAAACTTTTGATGAGAAAATAAGTCATAACACGTAATTAAGTGTTGGTAAGCACTGTGAATGGATGGATGCTTTACAGGTGACCAAAGAAGTTGTCATCAACTGGAACAATCAAGATTCAGGAGGGATCACAGGGAGGACACAAGTGTTATGGAGACAGTCTTTGTAAACAGGGAGAGGGACATACTCATCTTCTCAGGAAAACATGAGTAACGAGACTTTTCAACACTTTTGGGTAAGTGAGACAGAAGATGCAAATGCAGACTTAGTCCTTTGGTGGACATCTAACAAAATAGTTGTGGAGAACAGCAATAAAGGAAGAGACATTGAAGGACTTTATCGGGAGCAGATTTACCATGAGAGGGAGGTGGCTGACCATAAAAAACAGTTCAACAATCCTCCCTCACAAAATGGAATGAGATAATTAATTTATTAATCCCCAAAAAGAAAGAAAAAAGATATTTAAAAATGAATGGATACTATTTCACAAATCAAATTCAATCTATTGATTAAGTTTTTTAGGAGCCCTTGGGAAAAAAAAGGCGTGTGATGGCTGGATATGGAGTTACTGTGATTGTGCAAGACATAGTGGAGGCATGCACGTACAAACGTTGGTGGCTGTCATTAAATAGCCACTGTGAACCACCTTTTAAATTCTCTAATTTTGTAATAACTGCAATGGTTGAGACTTGATTTCTTTTATTGTGTTTGCAATACACTATTTGTGCTAAATGTTCATTTGTGGTTTTAGTGAAGGGACTAACAGATTCATTAAATGGATTTTTTTCATACTTGATAATTGCAGCTTAAATACCGTGTTAATTCCAAAATATGATTGCTCCATTGCCTCTTTTTTCTGTTATTACTTTAATTTGAACAATTCTTTCTATAAGACCTTGACAGAATGAAATAAGGGTTGATACTACGGTTTTTGCCAGGAATGATTTTCCTTTGCCATACTATAGTTTATTCATTACTGTATGCTGTTACACTAATTAGAGCTGTCTGAATCATACATATTTTTTTAAATGGATTCTGCCCCAAACCATCTGCTGTATATGTACTTTCATCTGGCCCATTCCAGATCCACTTTAAAAATGTCCAGACATAAACTAACTGGAGCTCAATAAACTATAATTGAATTTAATGGGCATAGGATTGCTAAGAGGATGTTGGCTGGGAAATTAAAATCTACTTACAGAAAATTCTGGCCATTAACTGTAACAGTTCATTCAGGAAATCCATGTTCAATTTCTTGGTCTGTATTGTGCGATATGACTACAATTTCCAACTCCGTATAGTCTACAAAAAGGCTTTTTATTTTTGGCAGGAATGCTACCCAATCCTGTGTTTCAAGCGTCACTATATTGGAGAGAAGAATTCCAGAATAATCCCAATGACATAGACATTGCATTATTTGGAATGGTATTTTCAGAAATTAAATAATCAAAGAATATTAAAACCAAATGGTGATTAGAGTCTCATTTATCTGTTTATTTTGTCAATATTGTGTTACTTTAAAAAATTCTGTGCCCATTGAGTGTTGCACATACTATTTCCTCTCAGTGGAGAGTAACGTCAAGACCAAAGATTTTTATTTTATGGATAATTTTCAGATCTATGCTGTACATATAAGAAAATGTATTATATTTATTAATGGTGATAAACATTTTCATATGACCTACCAGGCCCCAAATTCTGATTCACACATGCATATATATATGTGTGTGTGTACATATAAGTTCATATTCATATTTATTTGTGTATAGATAATTTATTTATTAATGGTGATAAACATTTTCATATGACCTACCAGGCCCCAAATTCTGATTCACACATGCATATATATATGTGTGTGTGTACATATAAGTTCATATTCATATTTATTTGTGTATAGATAATTTCTTGGTATTGAGAAACACCATTCATTCACTGGGATGTATAGACACATGTATATAAAAGTTTTTTCTTTATAAGTTTTACATATATACAAGGTTTTAAAAATATTTTTTGTATAAGGTTTTAAAAATATTTTGATATAAGTTTTTCTAGTGAAGTTTTACTATAATGACTAACTTTGAAAGGATCTTCTGCTGACAGTCAAGCATCAAAGCTTCTGATCCAAAACTGCATCAAAGCCAGTTTTGAATGTTGCACTGAACATCCTGAAACTTTTAAGTTCAGCCAAGCATTGAGGAAGTAGAAAAACAAAAGCCTTGTCAGTCAAGACTCCCAATCATATGGAATAAATAAACTTTTAGAACACTTCTGAAGCTACCAAAAAAGATCACCAAGTCCACAGTTATATTTTACTGGAGCAACTTTTTGTTGTGCCTAGCACAAGACTTTTGTTTTCTACGAACAGGAAATGACTGTGTTGCCACAGAATGTAGCATCCAGGTAAAATTGCAAATTAATATTATAAAGAAACAGATGAAACAGAAATCTTTCAGTGGAGTTCCTTCACATTTAACTGAGATTTTTATTTTGTTTTACAACGTAAGAAATAATACAAACATATTTGTAAAAATAATTCATATTTGAAAAGTCATGGCATTCAGGTGAAGTCATCAGTGACTGGAAAAAGGGAAGCATTGCACACATTTTTAAAAAGGGTTTAAAGGAGGACCCTAGGAACCACTGATCAGTCGACCTCACCTCAGCACCTGGTGAGATTAAAGACCAAATCCTCCTGGAAGATTTTGTGATACATATGGAAGACAGGGAAGTGAGTAGAGACAACCAGCATGGCTACTACTTCCAGGTGAAGTCATCAGTGACTGGAAAAAGGGGAGCATTGCATCCATTTTTAAAAAGGTTTTAAAGGAGGACCCTAGGAACCGCTGATCAGTCAACCTCACCTCAGTACCTGGTGAGATTATAGACCAAATCCTCCTGGAAGATTTTTTGATACATATGGAAGAGAGGGAAGTGAATAGAGACAACCAGCATGGCTACACCACTGACTTTACCTGTGGGTAAAGTTATTACACTTGCAAAGTGTCATTTTGAGAAAGTTGTTCATTCTTTCCTCCAAACTTGAAATACTATTGGCTGCTTTGTGATGCTGGACTTTGGCTTTCAGAACTCCTTCCTTCTATAAATTTTAAATATCATGATGATGGGATCCGAGCAGTGTCCATCTTCAATCTCTTCCAGTCTAGAAATTATTTGGTGTGAGGGTGGTGAGAGCCTGGCCCAGGTTGCCCAGAGAAGCTGTGGCTGCCCCATCCCTGGAGGGGTTCAAGGGCAGGTTGGAGGGGGCTTGGAGCAACCTGGTGTGGTGGGAGGTGTCCCTGCCCAGGGCAGGGGGTTGGAACTCCATGATCTTTAAGATCCCTTCCAACTCTAACCATTCTATGATTTTATAAACTAGGTTTACAGGACCTGAAAGTGGCTGGAGATGCGTGGCATGGTGGGTGCTGTATTCAAGCTGGGAAAGCTGCACCTGGGATGAGGATCTAACCTCGTTTTTCTTGGTTGGTGAGTGAGGCAGCCCAGGACCTTTCCTTTTCTGTTTCTGTTCTCACAGCAGCTTGTCTGCTTCCTTCAGTTCCTCGGTTTCTGTCTGGGATTCAAAGGTAGGTTGGTTGCCTCTTCATTAGTCGCAATTGGCCTTTCACTGCCTTAAGCCAGAATTACATTACATTACTGATTTTGGCTAAAAAAAGCAGGTGAGTCATCTGAAAAAAAAAAAAGATGTACTCAAGAGTGGCTCACAAATTGCATGAAATTTGTATTTTTTACTGAGGGAAGCAAAATGTCAGAAAAATTATACAGCTGATTCAGTGGGAGGAACTGAAAACTTTTCCCATTGTTCAATTGATTTGAAATGCCTTTTTGAGATAGATAAGCAGAGCAAATAATACTTTTTTTTTTATGGTTATCCAATACTGAAAACTGTAATCCCTGCAAAATTCAGACTATGAAACTGAAACATTTTTGAATGTGTTAAGGACATGGCCATTTGTCTTTGTGCACCATGATTAGTCTACTTATTATCACAACTTTTGGTATATAAAAAATCAAAACAATTTGGAAAACATTCTAAATGAGCACTTTGAGCAAAGCAAAAGAGACAGTGTGGTTTCGAATTCTGAAACAAATGCATTTTGGGAAGATGTGAGTGATAAGGTAAAATACTGACTTAGCAGGATGCCACCAGTACACAGCTAAAAGGTAAAAAGAATATAAAACTTGTGTGACGAGAGACCAAAGCTTATCAACTGGAAACAAAAAAACTTTTTCTACTCTTCCTCTTTGAGAAGAAGAAAAAAACTTAAAAATGCCCAGCAGGATAGCAAAGCTACAAAAGGACTCTAAAGAACTAAGTTTCTACAAGAAAAAGCAAATAGTTCTTCATGGAACTTGAAACGCAAATCAGTGACAACATAGAAAAATATCAGAGAGTTCAAAATAAGTCGGGGGACAAATTGCTTTGAGGTATAGAAATCTCACAGGAAAACAGAAGGACCATTTGTTCCAGTAAATTGACATAGCCAGCTCTGCTCCAGAAAAATCACAACCACTTAAAAATAGATCAAGGACACAGCTGAACTCAGGCAAAACCAGAGACTATGGATTCTAAAACCTCTTTGGAAAATGAAATAAATTCCACCGAATCCATTTTGTGTAATGGATATTGTACCCTCTGTGGAAATGAAAATCTGGTAAACTTTTGCTAATTCTCCAAGAAGTTTTGACTGGTTGGTTGAGGTGGGTTTTATTTTTGCTTTTTTTTTTTGTTTGTTTGTTTGCTTTTAAAGTCTGGTAGGACTAGTTCACAGGTACTAACTGTAAGAATCACGAGTCACACTTTATTAGGTAGACTGCAACATAGCACACTTCATTTTACAGGATTCACAGTTCAAAACTATCTGACCGTAGCAGTGGTTTGTAACGGTGACACAGAGATGCTCTCTTTTTGCTTGTGTTTCTAGAGATATTGTGTCTGTTTAGTTGCAGAGCTTGACTGAAACTGTAAGTCAACTGGGCTGGATCTACGCCTCAAGGAATGTGTTAAACTGGAATTGTGTTCACACTCACATAACCAAGGACCGAGAGACCTCTTACACTCTCATTTAAGGTAATTATAATTTTTTGCCATGCCTTTTAAGGACAGAAAAATCAGGTCAATGAAAGATACTGTTTATTTGTCGTGCAACAACACTGATTTTATGTAAATTATGGTGCATGATTGGCAACGGTGTCATCACCAAGGAAGAGAATTAAGATGGTTGGTCAAATGTGGATTAATTAAAGCTTCAGGATCAAGTGGTTGCTTGCACGTCATGTTGCTGCCATTGGAACTTATTTGGAATCATTACAAATTCAATAATGTCAGATTGTGGATGGAAATGTGTGAGTTTATCATGCCCTCAATAGATCAGTCAGAGCCCTATTCCCAACCATGACTAAAAACTGCTAAACACCATAAGTTTATTAAAAAGGCCCTCAAATTATCATCTGTTTTAGTATATTTTTCAGCATATTGGTGTATTTTAAACTGTGTGCTTTGTTTAAACAGGAACAGGCTGCCATGAGTTTTCAGGATAATTTTAAACTTTGGAAAATTTGAACTTAACAAATGAATAAAATCTACCAGGATGTCATTTTACAGTAACAGGAATTTAACACAAGGACAGTCCCTCCATAATAATGTCGTTTTTCTTCCTGCCTTGTGTAAGAGAAAGTGTCCTAAAATCTGACGGATTATGCTCATTACTATTATAAATGTGCAGAGCAATTATCATCTCTGTTGTTTCATTTATATTTTTTTAAAGCTGATACTTTTTTGTGTGTATTGGGAGAGCAGATGGCTTCTTTGGTATTTAAAATGACAGTAGGAGTATTGATGCTCCCAGTAGAAACTAGGAAAAGAGAAGTATGAAACTGAGCTTTTGTACTTGATTGAAATGTCACTCTCGGATTTTATTTTCTATTTGGGCTTTTCTTCTTGTTTTTAAAGAGAAACAAAAAATAAGGCAGCAACTTCCAAAAGCTGCTGTAAGCAACAAATAAACAAAAGTTTATTCTCTGTAAATATCTAACTTTGTTATATCATCTAAGTCTCTATGGCTTGCTCAGGAAAGGGGAGAAGGCACCTCAACTCAGATGGCAGGATGCTGAGCTGGAGCAGGTCATGGAGTGCACCCTCATCAAGTTTGCAGGGGACATCAAAGTGGGAGGACCACTTGATAATCTCTGCCATTAGGAAGGATGTAGGGGACTGAGTGAATGGGCCAGCAAGGATAAATACCAAATCTTTCAGCTGGAAAGGAAGGAACCCATGAAAGGAGTGTGTAGAGAGGTGCGGGTTGGTCTTTTCTCCTGAGTCACAGGCAGTAGAACAAGAGGAAACGGCCTCAAGTTGCCCCAGGGGAGGTTTAGATTGGATATTAGGGAAAAATTCTGCACTGAAAGGGTTGTTAAGCATTAGAAGAGGCTGCCCAGGGCAGTGATGGAATCACCATCCCTGGAGGTATTTATAAACCAGGCAGACGTGGTGCTGAGGGACATGGGTCAGTGATGGGTTTTGTCAGTGTTGGATTCATGGTTGTACTAGATGATCTGAAAGGTCCCTTCCAACTTAGACTATTCTATGATTCGAAAATGACACAGGCTGGGGAACAGCTCTACTGAGAAGGACGTGGGGAGGTGCTGGCGGATGACAAACTGGGCATAAGTCCTGGCAGCAAATACCAACAGCAACCAGGGCTGTACTAAAAGGAGCATGTCTAGGAGGTCCAGGGAAGCAATTATTCCCCTCCCCACTGCACATGTTAGAATACTCTGGAGTCCTGTGACCAGCTTTGGTGTCCCAATGCAAGAAAGATGTTGATCAGCTGGTTTCCAGACATGGAATAGCACAGCTAATTCGAAGGATAAAAATAATTCTCACAGTTACAGTAGCATTTGTTGTGCCTGTACCTAAGTGAATAGTGAACTTTGGTGTAAGAGTGAAACTTCTATAATCAGTTTTGATGCTGATGATGTGCCAGTGCCACCAGTGTTCATTTTACTAGACTAAATAAGTAAATGGAGAAAAATTTGCATCTTAATTTTTATATTTCCAAGCTATCTTTGTGTTTTAGTCAGCACTGTGAAATACTGCCACCATCCCTTTCTCCTTTTTGTAATTTGGAAACCTCTATGGTCAAGAAATACTTGATTTCTTGTTAACAAAAATAAAGTAAAGCCCATTTTTCTTTAAAAATTTAAATTGTTTTTCAGCATTTCTGACAGTATAGCCTACAACATACAACCTTTCCCCATGCTGAATTTCAGTTCCCCACTTTCCCAACATGAGTTCAAACCTGTAGCCCTGAACTTGACAGTGAATACTAAAGATAGTGAAATGTTCTCAGCATTAAAGTATGACTTATTGATGACTGGTTTGACCAGGTTGTAGTCAATGTCTTCTGTTGAAGATTTTTTTCCTTTATGGAATATAATTCCAGAAACAATGGTAAGGAAAAAAAGCTAATGTGTTAAGTTCAAGAATTTATCAAGAGAAAAGCCTATCGTAGCCTCAAAGGTATTGGCTTAGATCAGATTGTATCCAAATAAAGTGGCAAATGATGGGACAAATACTAGACATCCAGAAACCCAGAGCTTCTCTGTTTTAGTGATGTTGTGCCTCCTTGGTCTTTCATATTTGAAAACCGAGCGTTTATTGTTTGAAGGGTAGAATAGAGTATACAAAATTCTTAGGACTAATGCAGCATTGACACATTACAATGTTTAAAATCCAGGTATATCAAGTAATCTGTAAGAGATTTGCAACTGTTCTGTAAGGTATGAATGCTGCTAGTCTGCCAACTGGGATGTTGCACTGCGAGAATAAATTGCTTAAGTTTAACAGGAAGTTGACATAAACAAAAGTTTATTCTCTGTAAATATCTAACTTTGTTATATCATCTAAGTCTCTATGGCTTGCTCAGGAAAGGGGAGAAGGCACCTCAACTCAGATGGCAGGATGCTGAGCTGGAGCAGGTCATGGAGTGCACCCTCATCAAGTTTGCAGGGGACATCAAAGTGGGAGGACCACTTGATAATCTCTGCCATTAGGAAGGATGTAGGGGACTGAGTGAATGGGCCAGCAAGGATAAATACCAAATCTTTCAGCTGGAAAGGAAGGAACCCATGAAAGGAGTGTGTAGAGAGGTGCGGGTTGGTCTTTTCTCCTGAGTCACAGGCAGTAGAACAAGAGGAAACGGCCTCAAGTTGCCCCAGGGGAGGTTTAGATTGGATATTAGGGAAAAATTCTGCACTGAAAGGGTTGTTAAGCATTAGAAGAGGCTGCCCAGGGCAGTGATGGAATCACCATCCCTGGAGGTATTTATAAACCAGGCAGACGTGGTGCTGAGGGACATGGGTCAGTGATGGGTTTTGTCAGTGTTGGATTCATGGTTGTACTAGATGATCTGAAAGGTCCCTTCCAACTTAGACTATTCTATGATTCGAAAATGACACAGGCTGGGGAACAGCTCTACTGAGAAGGACGTGGGGAGGTGCTGGCGGATGACAAACTGGGCATAAGTCCTGGCAGCAAATACCAACAGCAACCAGGGCTGTACTAAAAGGAGCATGTCTAGGAGGTCCAGGGAAGCAATTATTCCCCTCCCCACTGCACATGTTAGAATACTCTGGAGTCCTGTGACCAGCTTTGGTGTCCCAATGCAAGAAAGATGTTGATCAGCTGGTTTCCAGACATGGAATAGCACAGCTAATTCGAAGGATAAAAATAATTCTCACAGTTACAGTAGCATTTGTTGTGCCTGTACCTAAGTGAATAGTGAACTTTGGTGTAAGAGTGAAACTTCTATAATCAGTTTTGATGCTGATGATGTGCCAGTGCCACCAGTGTTCATTTTACTAGACTAAATAAGTAAATGGAGAAAAATTTGCATCTTAATTTTTATATTTCCAAGCTATCTTTGTGTTTTAGTCAGCACTGTGAAATACTGCCACCATCCCTTTCTCCTTTTTGTAATTTGGAAACCTCTATGGTCAAGAAATACTTGATTTCTTGTTAACAAAAATAAAGTAAAGCCCATTTTTCTTTAAAAATTTAAATTGTTTTTCAGCATTTCTGACAGTATAGCCTACAACATACAACCTTTCCCCATGCTGAATTTCAGTTCCCCACTTTCCCAACATGAGTTCAAACCTGTAGCCCTGAACTTGACAGTGAATACTAAAGATAGTGAAATGTTCTCAGCATTAAAGTATGACTTATTGATGACTGGTTTGACCAGGTTGTAGTCAATGTCTTCTGTTGAAGATTTTTTTCCTTTATGGAATATAATTCCAGAAACAATGGTAAGGAAAAAAAGCTAATGTGTTAAGTTCAAGAATTTATCAAGAGAAAAGCCTATCGTAGCCTCAAAGGTATTGGCTTAGATCAGATTGTATCCAAATAAAGTGGCAAATGATGGGACAAATACTAGACATCCAGAAACCCAGAGCTTCTCTGTTTTAGTGATGTTGTGCCTCCTTGGTCTTTCATATTTGAAAACCGAGCGTTTATTGTTTGAAGGGTAGAATAGAGTATACAAAATTCTTAGGACTAATGCAGCATTGACACATTACAATGTTTAAAATCCAGGTATATCAAGTAATCTGTAAGAGATTTGCAACTGTTCTGTAAGGTATGAATGCTGCTAGTCTGCCAACTGGGATGTTGCACTGCGAGAATAAATTGCTTAAGTTTAACAGGAAGCTGACAGAAAAAAAAAAAAAACGATTTATATAAAATCACCCCTCAGAAAATATTTGAGATTTATTAAAAGTAAGGATAGGAAAGGGTCCTTGACTATAGAAGGTAAAAGAAACTTTCAAAATAACAGCGTCAAAAGTGAAAAGAGATTTTTGAAGAGAAACAGACTGAGATGCCTGTTGTTTTCTATATCGGTATCGGCAGATAGTAAGTCTTGAGGTAAGATAGAGATATATGGACTGCTTTATAGTTTAAAACCCGTAGCTCTAAGTGTGCTGTTTTTACTGTTAAAAACGACTTTAATAGGACAGTTTGAGCTGGTCACAGACTCAGTTTTCCTGGATCAGCATGATAAATGCACATGGAACCGACCCTTAGGTCTGGCCCAGGATTCCGGAGCTGTACGACTGGTGCTGGGACTTAAAAAGGTACCAGGTCTAAGATTTGTAAATGAGGAGAAAACTGTAACTGTGGCAAAGCTGAAGCATATTTGCAGAGGGTCACAAATTGGATCTGTGAATCCTTTCAAATCCACCTCACTTTATCCATTTCAATGAATGAAAAATGCCATTCCAGTTAATATTTAGCCTTTACAATATGCTACTCCCCTAGCAATTAAAAAAAAAACACAACAGAATGAAATAATAATGCAAAATTATTTGATGTAGTAAAGGTTTCTAATTGAATAATTCTTTTTCAAAAGTTTTAGGAGGTCGTATTTTATAATCTCTTAATTGATTTACTTAACTTAGCCGCCAGAATTTCTCACAGGAGTTACTTTTAAAACACATAGTAAGAAATATTCATGAAAAAAGGATTATTGTGCTGTATCCCTGCAGTAGCACTTTATATTAAGTGACATTAATTGCTTAATAATGACTGTATAAATTGCAATTGGACTTTCAAGGAAACAGCAGTATTTCCATTTCTCATAATTCAGAGCTCAGTAAATATGATCGATTTACAACTTCTGTGTTTCTGACTGCCCCAAACGTGCCAGAGTGTTAGTGTGTGTCCAGTTGATGCATCTTTAGTAACATAATTTTAATTTAAAACCCTAATATAGCAGGTCGAAGTGGCTCTGCTGGCCTTAAGTCTGCCAGGAATTCCATTTTAAATACCTCTTTTATGGAGATTCATAACCAAGCTGTAAAACTGGGCTCCAGCTTGAAACCTGGTATGTGTTAGGGAGGAATATCTTTCACAGAATTTCAGCCAATGGGGTTTATCAATTTAACAGAAAGAAAATTCAACAGTTTGGACTTTTCATTACCGTAAAGAGTGTGGAATGCTAAATAAATACAGTCCGGCAGAACTAATTTTTGTCACCAAGTCTTTACAGTTTGTTAATGACTGAGCATGATTTTGGATGCCTAGTTCCACATATGGGACAAAGTTTAAAAGAGAGGGGTTTGGTCTATTGTGGTCATGAAAAATTCATTAAAATCACTTACAAGGGGAAGGCTTGGAAAGGAGATAAAGTAATTACTAAATAGAAAGCAGCACCTGGGAACAAAGAATCAGGACTGTCTGGTTTAGCAATTTCACTTTCAGACGTTGTGAGAAACCAGGAAATAAATGTTTAGACCAGAAAGCTCTACAGAATATAGAGCTTTGTGTCTTTTGTATCTCCTCAATCTCTTTCTTCTTCTACATATGCAATACCTTTGGTTCAAAAGACCAGTGCCAGAGAAGTAGAACAAAACTGTAATTTTAGGATAGCTGATCAAAGAAATATGTGGATAGTATTACAAAATACATATGGATTTATGCGTGTGTGTGTATTTTGTAAGGCAACGCAAGCCCAGTTCTTTTAGAAAATGTATTTTAAAATATTCATCAAAATCCAATATAGGTCAAAATGACTGACCCACACCTTCATTTAGGTAATGTTAATTTCAAATACGTTTCCCTTAAATTTCATTTGACGTGTAGAAATAGAACATTTGGAGATGTGTTTCCAGATTGGTTCCCAGTGTTTCTTTAAACTGCCTATTCAGATTCCTTTTACAGAATTCCATGAAATCAATCAAAGTTTTAAAATGGTCGCTCTTTTTAATTATATCATACTACCTAGAGATTAACCCATTCCTAATTGCTGTTGTTGTTGATGTTGTTGTTGTTATTATTATTATTTTATATTATTATTTATTATTATTATTATTTCCTGTACTTTTACCTCTTGATTTTCTTTTAGAAAATTGAGACAGGCACAATTAAAAGAAAACTCATATGAGGATATTCTCTTGACATTTCTTTTTATTCTTTGCTATCTTTTCCCTCCTCTGCCTTTTTTTTCTGTCTTTTTCTTCTCCTATTCCAAGTGTACAACAATATAAAAATGAGCACTTCCCTTTAATTTGCATGTTGTGTCACAGTGTAATGTTTGCAGAGGCACCACGTCATCCTAACACTTGCCACTGCCATCTCTAATATCTAGCTAGTTTTCATTTGGTAGAGAAACCATAAGGATGAGTAAAGTGTCTGAGATTTCAAGTTCAGTGGAAGAGTGGCAGAAAGTCTGAACTCATGTTCCTTTCTTACACTAGGACATCAGCTTTGATTTAAGTGCCTGTTCGAGTTAAAATTCAAATCCTGAATTTAATTTCTTAATTTGCCTGAGGCATCGGTCTCACTGGTTTCCTTCAGAGGACAAACAGAACTTAAAAACCATAAGCTGTAGCAGTGGTAATTTAATGTACAAACTCTGATTTTATGATGTCATTGTAATAAGAGGCATTTGAAATCACCTTGGGAATTTCAGCTCTTATTCAGATAGGTGAAAATGTGCTGCTGGAGTCACTGAACCAGAGAAAAAGCAAAGAAGTGTGATTCAATAAGTCAATGGTAAGCCTATATGCAAGTTTTTTGTTGCAATCCCAGTTAATGTATTTAAATTTCCTCTTTTTCATTCTCTATTGTTCAGGTTCTCTTTATCTCTGGGTTTGCATTTGCTCTACGCCTTCACCAGTGCACAACGGTGCTGATGATTGCTTTAAAGCACTTCAGAAGTTTATTTTTCTTTCCCCAGCTTAGCAAACATGCCCTGCTTGTGTCCTGGTTTAAATGTAGCACAAGTCTCCTTCACAGCTGTCTGGCAGAGTTCCTAATTTCTCCACCAACTATATAAGCTATAAAATAGAAGCTAACCTCTAAAATTATCTTGTGTACCATTAGTGTTTTGTCCACATTCCTCTCTGCTTTTCCATCTTATGAATCATTATTCTTCTGGATCTTTAAATACATCAAATCCAAGCTCCTTTTCCTCTCTTTGTCCCGTGTTGTCCTTCCCATTTCCAGATCTTCCCATCATTCACCTCCCTTATACAACTGTCATCCTCCTGTCTTCACCATGGAGCTCCTTTTCTATGCCATTTGGAACTTCCTTCCACCTGTATTAGTTGTTATAATCTTCATTTTTTTTCAGTTGTATTGCAGTACTACTGCATGTTTCATAATCTCTTGTGTGTTCTCACCCAGCTGCTAGACTTTGTGATTTTGCTCAACTGTGGTTCTACAACACTTGCTCTCTGTATCCACGTTCAAATATTATGGTTCCTCTTACCAGGATTTGTTAGCTGCTAGTATACAATGAACCCCAGATATTTCAGGACGAAAATTTGTTTTATATTTGCAACAATCATGAAGGTATTGCCCCCTCCCACCCATTAGACACCCTCTCTATAGTGCTGTCTCCAAAATATCCACTCTGAACTTCACCTGTGTAAGCTGTTAAGGACCTTACCACTCCTCTACCTAATGAAACTCATTTCATACCAGGAAGGCATCTCCTGGCTTTCATCAATCTTACAGCAATAAAAGGAACTTCAGGTCATCATCTAGTTTGGTCCTTTATTCTAAGGTAAAAATGTCACCTGATGTATTGTTCTAGTCTGTGTTACCCTGACCAATGTAATTACTGTTTTCTCTATTCTATATCACTCTATTGCATGCCCTTGTAGTTTGACTGAGTCACTGAGATTGTGGGTTTCTTCAGTTTTGTGTATATACAACACCTTAGCACAGGTGCATTCACCATGGTGTATCTATTCCATTATCAGAGGCTCTAAGATGATGCAAACAAAAAGACCATTGGGCATTTAACAAACATTAAATGCTTTCCAAGAGGCCGTTTATCTCACACTGCTCTTTTTTTTTTTTTTATGCTTATTCTTCCTTACAGTTTTTATTCAGACTAGATAAACATGTTTGAACTGCAAATATCTCACAGACAAAATTACAAATCAGCTCTCCATCCATCACAGTTTCACTCAATGTTTCAGCTATATTTTCATTTATTTGCACTTGGAAAAAAAAAAAAAGGGAGTTAAGTTTACATTTTTGCTGAATGTTAGAATATGAATTTTATTTGCATGGCCTTCTTTTTAAAATTAATCTTTATCAAAAGGAGGAAAACTTATACAAAGACATAATTCTTCTGAACATTCGTGTCCATAAAAACATCTGCCTTTTACAGCACCTCAGACAAAAGATAATATATAATTTGTTTTCTGTAACAATGATCTGTGTAGTACTTCTTTCCCTCTGTCCTTCCCTTGAAGTAGTTTGACTTTCCTTTGTTACTCTAAGAAGGGAATAATAACATTTCAGATAATTTCTGTTGGTATAAAAATTCTAGGCAGGGGTGGTTTTTTGAAAAATTTCTCCATTAGAGGTTTCTGGATTTGTACCTATGGGGATCTATGAAAGCATGAAAACAGTTTATGTTTCAAACCCGTTTCTCTAGTTTCCATGCTCTTTAACTTCCACCATTTAAGCTTTAAATGTCAAAAGAAGTGATGTGAACTAAAGGAGACAGCAAGTGCGTAGGGAAAAAAAGTGAAATATAGAGGCAGATACAGAAGTTAATCCCAAGAAATTCTGTAACAAACTGTTGTACTGAATTTAACTCTTAATAGAGTAGTGCTATAGAATCTAGTCCATTTCAGTAAAAATGCTGAAATCAATGGAAAATTGTCTTTAATGCCCTTTTAGGTGAACTTGTATCATTAACTTAGATATATTTACAGTTGTTCTATTTTGTGTTATTCCAACTACTATTCTATGTTAAAGAAGTTCTAACTTGATAGTTTAAATTGGATATTGGATCATGTTTTGTCATCTGAATTTGAAAATGTCGCACATTTATTTTTACAGTCTTTACATTCAGACTTGCCAATATTTTAAATTATATGAATGAGGAGAAAGGATTTTTAAGATGTTTCACTCATTTTTCTCACATGCTACATTTCCCTCAGAAGTCCCTTTGTCTGCTTATAGAAACACAGATGGATAAATGTCAGTATCTGATAATATTTACTATGAGGGCACTGAGCAAAAAAAAAAGGCTTTCATAGATTTCTTTCCTTCGTCCTATTAATTATTTATCTTTATGAAGCAAGAAAATTACCTGAACTTCAAAGAGACTTTGCTAAAACAGATTTTTCTACAACTGTGCTCATGATTGATTGATTGATTGCAGAAGAAAAAACAACCCAGTATAAATTAATGTTATGAAAAAAATTACACCACAAGTGAAATTAAGAACTCCACATTTCATTTAAGGAGCAAGTCTTTGAAAGAAAGATGGCATCCGAGGCACACCTCAAGGCCTTTTGATCATAGAGTCAGGAAAAAAAAATGTTTTAGAAAGGGAAGGTTGGTTTGGTAGTATGACAGATCACAGAATTCAAGGTTTTAGGAGGGTTTTTAGCATTCAGAATAAGGTCAGATCAAATCTACTACAAAATGCCCAGAAGTAATAAAAAGAGAATATTCATGTATCAATATCATTCCAGCTTTCATTAATATGGATGACTCAAAGGGCAATGCTGACACATGAAGAAATGGATATAAGGTGGTTGTGAATACTAAGATTGAATATTAAAAGAAGTTTTCTTATAATTCAGGTAAAGTATTTCATCCCAAATCAGACATGTCAGATCCTGGGACACTCATACTGTAGAGAAAAAGATCCTTAATTGTCTTAGTATGAAACCTGATGAATGCATAATCCAAATTCTATTATGTGATATTTTTTTTTGCTACCAAGATATTGCCTTCAGTTGCCTGCTCCATGTTCTTTTAGTCTTAAATGTTGAAGGCAGTAGAAGTTCATACAAATTTCTATGACTTTCTCTCAAGTCCTGGGTTTGGGTTGGGGTTGTTTTTTGGTGGTTAAAAGCACTGAGAAGTGGATTAATAAAAATCTGGTTTAATCCCTGCTAAGGACAATGAGAGCCATTGATTTCAGGTTTCAAAGTGGATTATTTTCCTCATCTTCTGAAGATCTAAGAATGATCACAGCCCATATATGATAATCTGAATTAACTTACTGTTTCTGGACTAAGATACCTTTTGGAAATTCTTTGACAGAGCTACTAATATATTGCTTGTTTGGGACACTGATACTGTACTGGAACTTTTCCATTATATTCTGTTTCTTTGTATAATATTCTTGGATACAAGAATAAGACAGATTCTCTGTTAAATTCTGAATTGTTGAAATACATTATATTGGACAACAGATGGTGTGACAATTCTGGCTCCAACTCTCTGCCAGATTCTCCTTTACCAGTTGGCGCTATGAGTATTCCAACTCCATATAGTTCAGTTTTAGCAAGTTCTTGAAATGCTCGAAATTAGTGTCTTCCTTGATATCACCTTCAATAAGCTTTACCATAAGCCTTGATGTCATTTATAATGCAGGGAAATAGTGACAGATTGCCGGGAATTTCCTAAATATGCATCATGACCTCTTTCTGGATCCTCTGAAACTTTCACTATTCAAGTGTCAGAAAAGATGTTGGATGATGACATGCACAATTAATTTCAATGGATGCTATTTTGCTAGGTCAGAGAATTGAGCAGTTGGAAGATATACCTGTCCTTTGCAAATAGAAAGAAATGAAGGCAATTTCTATGCTGTTCTCTGCTTTTTAAGCTGGGATAGTTTTATGATTTCATGGGTGATATGTCTATATTGCAGTTAATAAGGACTCAGTCAGACTTTTAACTAAGGCACAGTTTGTCTTCAGTAGTTTTCTTTGGTTTTTTTAGTAACTTTTTGCTTGTTTTTCCTGATTCTCTCTCTTTGGAAGTTTTCCTGTCTGTCAAGGAGTAGTATGGATACGTGACAACCAAGTAAGAAAAGCTTCATAAAAAGAGAATGAAATATCTTTAAATTGGTGTCAAATACAACACAGTGTTTTCCTGGCTGCAAGCCACTGGTGCTTGGGGTCCTGATAGACACCAAGTTGAACATGAACCAACAATGTGCTCAGAAAGGTTGTGGAGTCTCAGCCCTTGGGGAAGAGGAATCTGAATCTCTCTTTTTTTTTTTTTTTTTAAGTATCATTTATCATTGGGGGGTTTTGTTTGTTTGTTTTGTTCTAAGACCACGAAACTTCTTAAGATTAAAAGCAAAACCCCAAACCATACCAGCAAAATTTTATCTGTTTAACAAGCGTGGCTGACTTTTCATCTCGCTTGCATTTTGTCTCTGCTTGTGTATAGAACATGCCATCAAAGGAAACAATGAAAGCTAGGGGATTTCTGAATATTCAGCAAATGGACTTCAGGTAGTAATTTTATCTTTTTGGGAGGACAGACCTCATTGTAGAAAGAGTCCATTTCTTCTTCAGCTCCGCTGCGGCAATATTTACAGCTTGTTCCTCAGATCTTCAAGTCTGTATTGTAACAGTAATCAAATAAACCTTTTAATTATACACATAATTAATTGTCATTAATTGTAACATAAAAACGTCCTTTCTTTTAAAACTTTAGTTCCTTAAAAATCAAGTCTTATTCATATTCATTAAGTTTCACAAGAAAATTCAGTGTTGGTTTGATGTGTAAGTCACCTTCAATAACTATATGTGACATTCATTTGCAACAGCCTTTATAGGTAGAAATCTCTGCAGTATGCTAATATCCTCTGTGGATAACAGACAACAGGTTTGCTAATATTTTCTTTTGTCTTTTATCTCATTTTCCCCTTCGATATTTTTCTTTGGAAACTTATATGATCTTTCAAGGCAGAACTGGATATATCCCATTATCATTTAAATCACATAATGCCTCTGAAAACTGTAAAAACTTTCAAAGTACTACACAACTTTTAGTCATGTACCTTCTTAATGACATTTAAAAAAAAAAAAGTGAAAAATTGACCAATTTTGTCTCTAATTTTGTAATTTTCAGTGGTTGTACTGTAATGATTTCACGACACAATGGCAGTAATAACAGACAGTGTGATTTTTTTCTTATCATAGAATAGAATCATAGAATTGCTGAAGGTGGAAAAGACCTTTAAGATCATTGAGTCCAGCCGTTAACCCAGCACTGCCCAGCCCATCGCTAAAACGTGTCCCTCGAGACTAACTTTGCCTTGTTAAACTCTCGCTGGGTAGCCTGGAT